>NC_082706.1:57201155-57463655 GCF_030144855.1 Hypanus sabinus | reverse complement strand
CCCTGGGAGTGTGCCAAAATGGAGGGATTTAGGGACACTGGGATATGGCTCCCTGAAAGTAGTGATACAATTAAATATAATAGTGACAAAGGCAAATGTAACTCTTGGTTTCTTCAGTCAGACATTGAGTATGAGAGTTGGGATGTATCAATGCAACTGTCCAGGTCATTGCTGTGACCTCTCGGTGCACAATTCTGGTCTCTGAGCTACAGGAAGGATGACATTTTGCTGGAAAGGGTGCAGAAAAGATTCCCAAATATGTTACAAGGGCTGGAGAACTCGAGTTATAAAGGAAAGCTAGATAGGCTGTAACAGTTCTCCCTGAAACATAAGAGGGAGAATGTGTTGGAGCATATAAAATCATTACTTTTATTGTCACCAACCTAGAGCGTACAATCATCACAGTGATATTTGATTCTGCAATTCATGCTCCCTGAAGTACAAATTGAAGTAAATATAATCAAAATTTAAATTATAAATCATAATTAGAAAATAGAAAAGGGAAAGTAAGGTGGTGCAAGTCAGGTCCAGATATTTGGAAGGTATGGCCCAGATGCGGGTCAGGATCTGTTCAGCAATCTTATCACAGTTGGAAAGAAGCTGTTCCCGAATCTGGCTGTATGAATCTTCATACTCCTGAATCTTCTTCCGGACGGAAGAGGGACAAAAATTGTGTTGGCTGGGTGGGTCGTGCCCTTGATTATCCTGGCAGCACTGCTCAGACAGTGTGTGCTGTAAAGTGAGTCCAAGGATGGAAGATTGGTTTGTGTGATGTGCTGGGCTATGTTCACGATCTTCTGCAGCTTCTTCCAGTCTTGGACAGGACAACTTCCATACCAGGTTGTGATGCATCCTAGAAGAATGCTTTCTACGGTGCACCTATAAAAATTAGTGAGGGTTTTAGGGAACAGGCCAAATTTCTTCAGCTTTCTCAGGAAGTAAAGGTGCTGGTGGGCCTTCTTGGCAGTGGACTCTGCTTGGTTAGACCAAGTCAGTTCATTTTTGATATTCACCCCGAGGAACTTAAAGCTTTTGACCTGTTCCACCTGCGCACCACCAATGTAGATGGGGTCATACGGTCCAATACTCCTTCTGAAGTCAACAACGAATTCCTTCGTCTTGCTGACGTTGAGGGATAGGTTATTGTCTTTGCACCATGCCACCAGGTTCTTAATTTCCTCACTGTACTCAGACTCATCATTACCCATGATACGGCCTAAAATTGTGGTGTCATCAGCAAACTTATATATTGAGTTCGATGGGAACTTGGCTACACAATCATGGGAGTACAGTGAGTACAGCAGGGGGCTGAGTACACAGCCTTGTGGGGCACCGGTGCTCAGAGTGATTGTACAGGAGAGCTTGTCCCCAATTTTTACAGCCTTGGTCCTGTCTGTGAGGAAGTTGAAGATCCAGCTGCAGATCCAAAGCTTAGGAATCAGTTTATTTGGAATGATGGTATTAAAGGCAGAGTTGTAGTCATTAGCTGGATAAATAAGGTAAATGGTCACAGTCTTTTTCTCAAAGTAGGAGATGTCTGTTGATATTTTGAGCAGAGACCCTTCTGCATGCCTACACTGAGTTGCCTGGCCTGCAAGTTGCTCCAGCACTTTGTGTGTATTGCACTGTACTTCCAGCACCTGCAGAATCTCTCCTGTTTTATATCTCCGTTTTAAGTGCATTGGATGTATGATTCTGCGTGTCAAATGTCGAAAGTCCAATGCACGGAAAGCGCAGACATAAACCAGGAGAGATTCTGCAGGTGCAGGTGCTGGAAGAATAGTTGATATGGAGTATACGTATTGTTTATGGTAGCTAGCTGCGTTAAGATAATGCTAAGTTTTCTACATTAAAACATTGACTGTGTTTAAGGAATGTGGCGTGGAAGTGATGCTTATAAAAGCGTTTTTAAAGGCAACTAAAAACTTTATACTTCAGAGAACGGCATCCAGGAACCGGCGACGGAACGCGCATGCGCAGTAGACGCGGGCAGGTCCGGGGAGACCGCGCATGCGTATTGGGTGCTGTCGGCCCCGGAGACCGCGCATGCATATTGGGTGCTGTCGGCCCCGGAGACCGCGCATGCGCTCAGCGGACAAAGGACTCCGGAAGAGCGGGTCGTCGGGCGGGGGTTTTCATTCGTGTCGGCGCCTGCACTTCGATGCGGCGCGATCTGTGAGCCCGCAAACCGGGACACTGCTCGACTTGGTCTCTCTCTCAGCCCCACGATCCTCACCCGGGCCGGGAGCAGTTTGCGACTGGCGAACGAAGGTGCTGGCGTGAAGTGTCAGTACAGAGGCCTAAAGTAAGTCGGTAAAAGGAAGGGATGGTCAATCGGAGCGGTCATTGTCAGAGTGTGCAAGTGTTAGAGTGCGAAGGCTTTGGCTCCACAGGCAGAAGGACAAGGAAGAAGAGGTAAGGTTATTCTCCCGCTGAGTAAAGTTTTGTTTCACTTGGTAAGGTGTAGTCAGGATGCAATGCTCCACCAGAGGTGGATTAAGCAGTAAGGGCAGGGTTTCCCTGTGATCACTCTCCTCATTAACAAGGATACCTTTTTAGATAGTGCTGGTGGGGAGTAATGACTCATCAGGCCACAGCACGAGCAGCCAGACTAGTAGCACTGTGGCCTCCTCAGGCTCAGTAGGGAAGGATAGTGCAGCAGTGATAGGGGACTTGATAGTTAGGGGGTGGACGTGAGATTTTGTGGCTGCAAATGAGACATCAGAATGGTGTGTTGCCTCCTGGGTGCTAGTCTGCAGGATGTAGTGGAGTTGCGCTCCGGGAGAGGGTAAACAGCCAGTGGTTGTGGTGTGTATCGGCACCAATGACGTAGACATAAAAGGGGAAGAGGTCCTATGTAGTTAGTGTTGAGAGTTGGGAAAAAGGCTGAAGAGGGGGACCTCCAAGGTAATAATCTCAGGTTTACTCCTGGTGCCATGGGTTGGTGTAGGTAATAATGGGATGACAGCGCAGATGACTAAGTGATTGAGGAAATGGTGTAGGAAGCAATATTTCAAGTTCTTGAATCACTAACCTTTTCTGGGGAAGGAATGACCTGTACAAGAGGGAAGGGTTGCACTGGAACTGGAGGGGAACCGATATCCTAGCTGGGACTTTGCTAATGCTACTCAGAAAGATTTAAACTGGTTTGGCAGGGGGCTGGAACTGGACCACCAGGTCAGTAAGTGAAGAATTGATCAGCCAGGAAGATATATATCAGAGAAAGTATTGATAGACAAAATTTTCATGTGGGGGTTATTTGTGTGATTTGTCTTTTTCTTTTGGGGAGGGTTGATATTTTCCTTTCTTTGTTTCATGGTTGTCTGGAGAAATCAAATCTCAAGAGTTGTATGCTGCATACTTTGATAATAAATGTACCTTTAAAATAGTATGGTTAGTATGTGTATTTTAATTCAAGGAGTATTATGGGTCAGAGTGCTAAACTTAACAGCATGGATCAGTACATGGTAGCTAGCTGCGTTAAGGTAATGCTAAGTCCCTGGAATAGTCACATGTGTTGTGACTATTACAGGGACTTGGTTGAGAGAGGAGAAGAGGAATGGGTAATTGATGTACCAGGGTTTTGAACTTTCAGAAAAGATAGAGGAACAGATAAGGGGGTGGATGGAGTTGCGCTACTAGTTAGGGACAATATCACAGCTGCGCTCAGGTGAGACATAATGGAGGGTTCAGACACTTGAGTCCACTTGAATAGAACTTGAAAAATTTGAAAGGTGCAATGGGATTGTACGACAGACCAAATAGCCACCTGGACATTGAGAAAGAAATATTAAGCAGATTAATTATGTGTTTTTAAAAAACAAAAAGGAAAAATGGGTTGTTATCATGGCGTATTTCAATCCCCCCCCCCCCCCAATATAAACTGAGACCTTTTTAGTGCAAGGAGTTTCAATGGGGCAGAATTTGTCAGGCGTATCCAGGAAGGTTTCTTAAATCAATACATGGATGGTTGAATGAGCAGAGAAGCAGTACTGGACCTGCCCAGGTGACTGATCTTTCATTGGCTGAACAGTTAAGAAACAGTGACCACAACTCCCTAACTTTCAGGATAGCTCTAGGTGAGCGTTGTACAGCCCTTGCGGGAGAGTTTTAAATAGTAGGGCAAATTACGAAGGCATTAGGCAGGAGCTAAGAGTTGATTGGGATTATCTTTTCTCTGGCAAGTCGACATCAGACATGTGGAGGTTGTTTAAAGATCAATTGCACAGAGTACAGGAAAGGTATGTTCCTGTTAGAAGGAAGGATGGGGACAGAAAGATAAGAAAACCTTGGATGTCCAGAGAGGTGATTAATTTAATCAAGAAGACAAAAGAAAAGTATGTAAAGCTTGGAAGCTGGAATTAAATGGAGTACTTAGAATCAGACAACACACACAAAATGCTGGTGGAACACAGCAGGCCAGGCAGCATCTATAGGGAGAAGCACTGTCGACGTTTCAGGCCGAGACCCCTCGTCAGGATCTTGGCCCAAAACGTCGACAGTGCTTCTCCCTATAGATGCTGCCTGGCCTGCTGCGTTCCACCAGCATTTTGTGTGTGTTGCTTGAATCTCCAGTGTTACGAACCCCGTAACTGAGTGTCTTACCAGCAAAGATAGGAGTGTCCGTTGGAGTCTGGTGGTACTATTTTCAACGGTATGTATTAGTAAAAATACACAAAAATAATATCAATGCAAATATACAGATAATATACGTCATCAATACTAAACCTAAAAGTGCAGGTATAATAATAATAATCAATAAGAAATAAGCTCTATCGTTGTCTAGGGGATAATAAATTGTCAGATGGAAATATAAAGTTCAGTTCTGTTCATGCAGGCTGCGGTAGTTGTTGGTCGCAGTGTTTCAATTGTTGGGGGGGAGAGAGAGAGAGAGAACAGTAACAGCTATTGACTTGCTGACATTCCTTTACGATCTTGATCCGTCGATGCGTTGTTGTGGCCATTCAAGTATGACCCCTCCGCCCTTTAGCTAGACCGTTCTTCCATGGTGGACTCGTCACCCAGGCAAGGGTGGACACACACCCAAGCCCCCACCGGTCTCATAGCGTCTTTCCTGGTGCATCTGAGGGGTGTTCCCCAGACCTCATTTTTATCCCCACTCACGGGGTCTCAGGTGTCAATCAGGTTGAGATGATGTAACCCATCAAACCAGCCCACTCTGGTTGCCCCCTGAAGGGTTTCAATGAATAGAACAGTACCAAGCACACAAACTTCTCCAAAAGACAATAGCAGTAATCGATGGTTCCGTTCTCTTTTGTTAGCTGGAGACATTTCACCTTAGCTGTGCCTCTCTCTCATAAATTTGTATGAGCTGTTATCAATAACAACTGTCTTGGCAGCTTTCCTGTGTCTCTCTTATCTCCCTTGATAACAGCATCAGATTAGTAGTGATTTGCGATCCTCCAAAAGGGTGGGGGGGGGGGGGGGCATTGACGATTCTGTACCCTTCAGCCCATCGGAGTTGTTCATCATTCGTAACACCAGCATCTACAGATTTCCTGGTGTTTGACTTAGAATCAGAATCAGGTTTATTATCACCAGCATGTGACGTGAAATTTGTTAACTTAGTAGTTCAATGCAATATATAATATAGAAGAGAAAAAAAAATAATAAATAAGTAAAACCATTACAGTAGTGGTCACCAACCTTTTTAAGCCCAAGATCCCCTACCTTGGCCTTAAAGAAAGGCAAGATCGACCCCAAATCGATTAGTCATACGCACCGGGGCCGAAAGGACGGGAAGTAAAACCCCGCAACTCGGAAGTAGAAATAATGTATGAACACCAGGGGTCACCACCCTTTTTTTGCACTGCGGACCGGTTTAATATTGACAATATTCTTGCGGACTGGCCGACGGGGGGGGGGTGGGGGGGGATATTAAACACGACTGGAATCCAGCGATACTCGAGGCAGGTTCTTTATGTCCAGTCTACAGTCTATTCCACAATTTAGTTCACGTGGCTCTCAGCGTTTGGCTGCTGTCCCGCTTGCTCACGTTTTTTTTCTGCTGGAAAAAACCTCAGTGGGTTTGTCTTTAAGTGCAGGGTGCTTGGACTCAAGGTACTGAAGCAGTTTTGAGGGCTTCATTGCCTCATTAGACAACCCCCGACCGCCAGGTGCCTTGGCCAGGTGCGGCTGTTCCTGTACCGGGGCCGTGGCGGTCACAGGCTGGAGAGCACGACTGACCGGGCAAGTGAGGAGTGCGACAGGGCGCCAGCCCCCCTTGTAGGATCTATCGGCCAACAAAAGTTTGTTTTAGTAGATCACAGTGAGGTAGTCGCTCTGTTACTTACAGAATGCTGAGCCCAAATTCAGTCGTCTGCAAATATTTTAGCACCGGGTTCCCCACGAACATTCAGTGTGGTAAACAGGTTTAGAGGCGGCGCCCATCTGTCCGCGCTCCAGGCCAGTGGCAGCGGCACTTCCAGTTGGCCACGCAAAGCGGCCGGTTACCCAAGGCCAACCAGTGATCCCTGGCGCGAGGGTATCACTGTGTTTAGGCGATGATGACCTCTTGTGTATTCAACAGTGTTGAAACGTTGGAAGTTCAACAGTGGGCATGACAGGGAATGAGGAAAGGTGCAGCTGACTCATATCGTTTCCTTGCGGCCTGGTGGTTGGGGACCTCTAAAGTACACTGTAGTGCGTGGCAGGGGAGCTACACGCATGCGCACCGGGCAGAAAGAATGGAACTAAAACCTCATAACCCGGAAACAATCTCTCAACAGTATTTGTGTGTTTATTTTTCTTTTTTTTTCAGAATCTACTGGGGAAGTCTCAAAGATCGACCGGTCGATTGCGGTCGACGGGTTGGTGCCCACTAAATTACAGTATACATATATTGAATAGATTTTAAAACGTGCAAAAAGCAGTAATACTGTATATTTTTTTAAAAAGTGAGGTAGTGTCCAAGGGTTCAATGTCCATTTAGGAATCGGATGGCAGATAGGAAGAAGCTCTTTCTGCATTGACATATAAAGAAGCCAGGAAAGAACTAAAGAAAGAAATTAGCAAGGGCCATGAAAAGTCCTTGGCAAGTAGGACTGTGAATCCCAAAACGTTATGTATGTACATATATCAAGAGCAAGAGGATAACTAGAGAGAGGATGGCACCACTCAAGGGTAAAGAGGGGAACATTTGTTTGGAATGTGAGTGAGGTCCTTAATGAGTATTTTACACCATTACTTACCAAGGAGAATGACATGGTGGACCAGGAGATTAATGCTGAGTGCATAAATATATAATTGTTTATGTGGTCAAGTGGGAGGAAGTGTTGGGTCTCCTGATGAGTATTAAGGTGGCAAACAAGAGAAAATCTGCAGATGTTGGAAATCTGAGCAACATGCACAGAATGCTGGAGGAACTACAGCAGGCCAGACAGCATCTATGGAAAAAAGTACAGTTGATGTTTCTGGTCAAAACCAGAACCAAGTACAGTCGACATTGCTGGCAGGACTGGAGAAGATTTAAAAGGTGGGAGGAGGGGGGAGAAAAACACCAGGTGATGGGTGAAACCTGGAGGTGGAGGGATGAAGTAAAGATCTCAGCAGTTGATTGGTGAAAGAGACAGAAGGCCATGGAAGAAAGATAAAGGGGGAGGAGATGAAGTGAGAGAGGGAAAAAGGGATGGGAAAATGGAGGGAGGGGGCGGGGGCATTACCAAAAGTTTGGGAAATCAATGTTCATGACATCAGATTGGAGGCTACCCAAATGGATGTTCCCAATTAACTCTTAGTTCCTGCCTAATGCCCTCGTAATTTGCCCTACTCCATCTAAGTGTGGCCTCATACAAGGGTGGACATTTCGGAATGGGAAGTGGTATTAAAATAGATGGGCACTGGGAGATCTCCGTTCTAGCGAACGGAGCGTAGAGGCTCAGCGAAGCAGTCTCCCAATCTACACAGGTCTCACTGATATACAGGAGGCCACGCCAGGAGCACCAGATATAGTATATGAACCCAAAGATGTCTCAGATGAAGTGTTGCCTCACCTGGAAGTACTATTTAGGGCCCTGGGTGGTAATTAGGGAGGAGGTATAGGGGCAGGTGTAGCACTTGTTCTGCTTGAAAGGATAAGTGCCAGGAGGGAGTTCAGTGGGGAGGGCCGATGGACAAGGAGTCGTGTCGGGAGTAATCCCTCCAGAACTTGTAGTGGTTGGAAAGATGTGCTTGATGGTGGGATCCTGTTGGAGGTGGTGGAAGTTAAGGAGAATTATGTGCTGGATGCAGAGGCTGGTGGGGTGGTAGGTGAGGAACCAGGTTACAGAGGGAGATGGGACAAGATGGCTGGGGCCTTGACCAGTATCTTTATGTCCTTTCTGGGCTCAGGTGAAGTCCCAGAGGACTGGAGAGTGGCTAATGATGTACCTTACTTAAGAAGGGAACTATAGATCAGTGATTCTTGCGTCAGTTGTAGGGAAATAGCTGAAGAAAATTCTTAGGGATAGGATATATATGAACATTTGGATCCCAATGGCTTGCTTGGAGGGCAAGTTGTGTCTTACCAAGTGACTTTTTTGACAAGGCGATGAGTGAGATTGAAGGGAGAGCAGTGGATGTTGTCAATATGGATTTTAATTAGGCATTTGACAAAGTCCCCCTTGGGGTGCTAATCCAGAAGATTAGCGTGTATGGAGTCCGCAGTGAATTGGCTGTTTGGATTCAGGATGGTTTGTGCATAAGACAGAAGGTAGTGGTTGGAGGGACGTTTGAGTTGGAGGTCTGTAATTGGTTGTGTTCCACAGGAATCTGTACTGGGACCTCTGCTGGTTGTGATGTATATAAATGACCTGGATGAAAATGTAGATGTGTGAGTTAGACCTTAAGATTTAGGAGCAGAATTAGGCCATTTGGCCCATCGAGTTTGTTCTGCCACTACATCATGACTGATTCATTTTCCTTCTCAGCCTCAATCTCCTGCCTTCTGCCCATATCCCTTCATGTCCTAACTATTTAATAAATCTATCAACCTCTGCCTTAATTATACCCAATGACTTGGCCTCCATTGCAACAGGTGGCAATGAATTCCACAGAAATTATTCGTCTCTGTTGTAACAGGACACAGCACTATTCTGAGACTGTGTCCTCTGGTCTTATACCCTCCCACCATTGAAAACATCCTGTCCGCATCCATTCTATTTAGGCCTTTTATCACTCAATAAGCTTAAATTAGGTCACTCCTTATTCTTCTAAGTTCTAGTGAATACAGGCCCAGAGCCACAGAAGCTCCTTGTATGACAAGCTGTTCAATCCCAGAATAATTTTCATGAACCTCCTTTGAACTTCTCCAATGTCAGCACATCTTTTCCTCGATAAGGGGCCAAAACTGCTCATAATACTCCAAGTGAGGCCTCAACAGAGCTTTATAAAACCTCAATATTACATCTTTGCTTTTGTATTCTGGTCCTTGAAATAAATGCTGACATCACATTTGCCTTCCTCACTGCTGACTCAACCTGCAAATTTATCTTAAGGACTCCTAAGTGCCTTTGTACCTCAGATTTTTTAAATTTTCTTTCCATTTACTAAATAGTCTACTCTTTTATTTCTTCTCCAAAATGCATGACCATACACTTCCCAATGCTGGATTCGATCTGCCACTTCTTTGCCCATTCTTCAAGTCAGCCTAAGTCCTTCTGTAGCCTCTCTACTTCCTCAAAACTACCTGCCCCTCCATCTATCTTCGTATTGATGCGAACCTGTCCACAAAGCTCTCAGTTACGTCATTCAGCTCATTGATATATAACATAAAAAGTCATAGTCCCAACACAGATCCTTGTGGAACACCACTAATCACTGCAGTCAACCAGAAAAGACTCTCTTTAATTCCACTCTTTGCATCCTGTATATCAGCCACTGCTTTATCCATGCTAGTATCTTTCCTATAATGCTATGGGCTGTTAATTTGTTAAGCAGCCTTGTGTGGCATCTTGTCAAAGGCCTCTTAAGATCCAAGTATACAACGTCTACTGATTCTCCTTGTCTAAACTGCTTGAATTCCAACAGATTTGTCAGTCAGATTTTCCTTGAAGGAAAACTATGCTGACTATGGCCTATTTTATCACGTGCCTCCCTAAAACCCTAAAACCACATCCTTAACAATCGACTTCAACATCTTCCTAACCACTGATATAAGAGTAATTGGTCTATCCTTTCTTCCGCTTCTCTCCATTTTTGAAGAGTGGGTGACATTTGCAATTTCCTATTCCTCTGGAACCATGCCAGTATCAATTGATTCTTGAAAGATCGTTACTCTTCAGCTGCTTCTTTCAGAATCCTGGGGTGTATATCATCTGGTCCAGGTGACTTTCTACCTTCAGACCTTTCAGTTTCCCAAGAACCTTCTCCTGAGTAATGGTGACTTCACACACTTTTGCTCCCTAACACTCTCAAACTTCCAGCATACTGTTCCACTGTGAAGACTGATGCAAAATGCTTTTTAAGTTTGTATACCATTTCCTTGTTCCATTACTACCATTTCCCAGCAGTCTGATATCCACTCTTGCCTCTTGTACACTTTTTGTTTCTGAAGAAAGTTTTGTTATTCTCTTCAATACTATTGACTAGTTTGCTTTCATATTCAATCTTTTCCTCAATGACTTTTTTGAACCTTTCTGTTGGTTTCTAAAGACTTCAAAATCCTCTAACTTTCCACTATTTTTTGCTCTACTCTTTGGTGTTTATGCTGGCTTTGATTTTTCTCATGTTAGCCGTGGCTTAATCATCTTGCCTTTAGAATACTACTTCTTTAGGATATACATCCTGCACCTTCTGAATTGCTTCCAGAAACTCCTGCTTATGCTGCTCTGCTCTTTTGCAATCAATTTTGACCAGCTTCTCACTCTTGCTTCTGTAATTCCCTTTCCTTCACTGTAATACTGATACAACCGATTTTTCAAATCGCGGGATGAATTCTATGATACTTTGATCACTTATCCTAATGTTTCCTTTAACTTAAGCTCCCGAATCAACTCTGGTTTATTGCACAATACCCAAATCAGAACAGCTAATCCCCTAGTGGGCTCAACCATGAGCTGCTCTGTAAAGCTATCTTGTTGACATTCTATAAATTCACCCTCTTGGGATCCAGCACCAGCCTGATTTTCTCAATATATCTGCATAAAATCTCCCATGACTATTGCAACATTTGCACTTTTGGCATGCATTTTCTATCTCCTGTTGTAATTTGCAAACCACATCCTTACTTCTGTTTGGGTTCTTCATATAATTCGGATCAGGGTCATTTTGCTCTTGCTGTTTCTTATCTCTACCTACAATGATTCACCTTCTGGCCCTATGTCACCTCTTTCTAATGATTTGATTTCAAATTTTATCAACAGAGCCACACCACCCCATATCTGCCCGTCCTTTCAGTACAAAGTTTCAATACACTTGGACATCAAGTTCCAGTCACAATTCAGTGATACCCGCAATGTCATATAAGTTCATCTACCTGGTTCTGTATATTGCCTGTATTCAAATACAACACATTCAGTCCTGTATTCACACTTTTTAGATTTTTTTCTGCCTTTTGCATTGCAACATAGCCATCTCGCCACATACTGCCTCCGTAAACCTCATTCTCAGCATTATCACTCCAATTCCCATCCCCCTGTCAAACTAGTTCACACTCCCGAAGAACTCCAGTGAACCTGCCCACAAGGATATTGGTCCTCCTTGGGTTCAAGTGTGACCCTTCCCTTTTGTATAGGTCATACCTTCCCCAGAAAAAATCCCAGTGATCCATTAATCTGAACCCCTGACCCCTGCACCAGTTCCACAGTCACACATTCACCTGTCAAATCGTCCCATTCCTGTTCTCGCTGGCAAGTGGTGAGGGCTCCATTCAAGAGATTACTTCCTATGGAGCTCTTGTTTTTCAGCTTTCTTCCAGCTCCCTAATATCTCTCCAGACCCCCTCACCTTTTCTAACTATGTCATTGGTTTGTGCATGATACCAAGATTGGTGGTGTTGTGGATAGTATCAAAGACAGACAAAGGATACAGTATGTTATAGATCATTTGCAGATATGGTTAGAGAAATGGCAGATGGAGTTTAACCCAGATAAATACGAGACATTGCAAGAGCCTTAACTGTTGCTGAGTAGAGTTCTTGGGGTCCAAGTTCATAACTCTTTGAAAGTGGCTACACAGGTCTATACAGTGGTTACAAAGGCTTATGGAATGCTTGATTTTATTTGTTGAGGCTTTGAATTCAAAAGTCAAAGGTTGTGTTGTAATTTTTTGGAACTGGTTAGGATGCTTACCTTTGTTTACAACTGCTGGGGGAAGAATGTGGATGAGCCCTGAAAACAGGCGCTGGAATTCTGGATTGCAAACCATCTCTGTTACTAATGGCACTTTCTCTGATTTAGTCTTCTCTGCAGACTCTCCTGATCTTAACAGATGGGCTAATTTCAAATAACAGGAAGGCAATTGTAAAAATCCTTCCTGATCACAAAGAATAAAATATTAGAGACTAAAAGGCAGACAAATCACAGACACTCAAGGGTTTTAAAGGAAGTGGCAACAGCGATATTGGATTCATTGGTTGAAATTTTTTCAAAACTAGCTAAATTCTGAGAGGGTTCCAGAAGACTGGAAAACCTTCAATGTGAATCCCTTGTTTAGAAAAGTTAGAAATCAGAAGTCAGGAAAGCATAGGCCAACTGGTTTGACATCTACTGTTGCCAAAATATTCAATATTCAAAGAGAGTCAACATGTTTTAATGAGAAGTTAATCATGTTGACTGATTTATATTTCCAAAAGGAATTTGTCAAGGAATTTTCAGAGACTGATGCATAAACTAATTGCCCAAGAGATTGGTTTTTGGCCCTCAATCATTTACAATTTATACGAATGACCTAGAAGAAGGAATGAAATGCAAGGTCTCCAACTTTGTCAATAATATGAATATAGGATGAAGGACATGTTGTCATGCAGACATTGTGATTCTGCAATGGGATAAGACAAGCAGTCTAACTGAGCAAAAATCTGGCAAATGGAATCAAATATGGGGAGTGTGAGGTCATCTACTTAAACTCAACAGGATCTAGGTGTTGCAGTGCGTAAATCACAAGAAGTTAGCAGGTTGGTCCACCTTCTGTTTAAGAAAGCTGATGGTATTCTGGCCTTTATTGCGAAGAAGTAGAAATTAGTTACAGTTGCAATGGGTGTCAGAGAGACCACATGTGGAATACTGTGGGAAGTTTTGGTCCCTTTACCTAAAAAATCAATACCTGTAAGTAACAGAATTGAAGACAGAAAACTCTGAGATGAGAGGGTACCCTATCAAAAGAAACTAAGTAATTTGGTTCTATATTTCTTCAAGTCTGGAAGTCTAAGGAGTTACCTTAATCAAATATATGTATATAGAAGGGGGTCTGAAAGGGTTTATGATGAGATACTTTCATTAATTAGAGGAAGGGGAAATAGCTACAAAATAAGGCATAGATCATTTAAAACTGAAGTTCATAGAAATTTATTTCCTTGGAAGCTCATGAAGAGGTGGCACAGTAGTGAGGTGGTTAGTGTAATGCGATTACAGTACCAACAACCTGGGTTTCAACTCCGGCTGCTGTCTGTAAGGTGTTTGTATATTCTTCCTGTGACCATGTGAGTTTCCTCCAGGTGCTCCAGTTTCCTCCCATATTCCAAAGAAGTATGGGTTGATAGGTTAATTGGTCACATGGGATGTAATTGAGTGGCATGAGCTGTTGGACTTGAAGAGCCTGTTACCATGCTGTAATCCTTGAATTAAAAAAATAAATTCTCAGGAATTCTCTGCTCTAAAAGTGATGAAGGCCAGATTGCAAGATATACTTAAAATGGAATCAAATAAGTATTTGAAAGATCAGTGAATTGGGGGTTTTGGGAAACTGACAGAGGAGGAGTTGAGGCAAGCTTAGGTCACCAAATATCATGTTGAATGGTAGAACAGGCTTGAGGAGTCAACACCTATGTTCTTGCTAAGGCAATCCGTTATTTCTTTCACTATCTGCTCCCTACCCTGTGCTCTGGCCGCTCACAAGCAGCAGTGGGTGGAAAATTGTGAGACTAGAGTATTAGTTAAAGATAGCTACACTCTGGACAGGACGACCACTGGGTGAACAGGGATCTTCAATTGCAAATCAGCACTAGAACTTGAACAGACATTCACAGAGTGGATAAACTGGATTAATTCTTATCAGTTCTCTAAGGAGGCTGAAGGCAACTTGAGAGGTTTATAAAATCATGTGGGGTGTAGATAATAGTCAGAACTTCTTACTTGGATAAGGAAAGCCAAGAGCTAAAGTGCACACGTTTAAGGTTAGTCTTAAGGTGAGAGGCATACAGGTTTATTTAAAGGAGATCAGAATGAAAGGTTTCCCATACAGAGGATCATGAATATCTGGAACATTCTGCTAGAGGAGTTGTGGAGGCAGGTGCAAATTACAACAACTAAAATACATTCAGACAGGGACATAGGAATGAGCAACAGAGAGGGATTTAGGACTGATATAAGCAAGTAGGAGTAGCATAGGTAAGCACCATGGTCAACATAGATGACGTGGGACAAGAGGGTCCATTTCTGTGTTGTATAATTTAATGACTCGCAACACTGGCAGCTAAGCTATATCCCTCAAACCCAGTGCATGACATGCATTGATCTTTACTTTGCAGGCAAAGAAGGCAGATAGAAAAGTCACCAGAAACTAACCCAAGGTGCACAGGAATCCTTACATTTTTAATACCCATGGAAGTCAATGAGCTGATCACCATGGGAAGGTCCACCATCAATATATATCAAAAAATTTCAAATTTTTATGCTACTTAAGCAAAAACAAAGATGGTCAAATATGGAGGCAGGATATGCACATGGTGAGACATGCAATTATGCAAGGAGAGGAGGTAGGAGTACATGACTATCCAGGAACACAGACTGTAGATATGAATACAGATATCCAAAGAAGTCAGCGGTTGACTCTATAGATCATAACTGAAAACCTCCCAGTTATATTAATAGCAAAAGGATAGTGAGGGATAAAATTGTTCCCTTAGAGAATCAGAGTGGATAGCTATGTGTGGAGCTGAAAGAGATGGGGGAGATTTTAAACAATTTCTTTTCTTCTGTATTCACTAAGGAGAAGGATATTGAATTGTGTAAGATAAGGGAAACAAGCAGGGAAGTTATGGAAACTATGACGATTAAAAAGGAGGAAGTACTGGCACTTTTAAGAAATATAAAAGTGGATAAATCTCCGAGTCCTGACAGGATATTCCCTAGGACTTTGAAGGAGGTTAGTGTAGAAATAGCAGGGGCTCTGACAGAAATGTTTCAAATGTCATTAGAAACGGGGATGGTGCCAGAGGATTGGCGTATTGCTCGTGGTTCCATTGTTTAAAAAGGGTTCTAAGAATAAACCTAGCAATTATAGGCCTGTCAGTTTGACGTCAGTGGTGGGTAAATTAATGGAAAGTATTCTTAGAGATGGTATATATAATTATCTGGATAGACAGGGTCTGATTAGGAACAGTCAACATGGATTTGTGTGTGGAAGGTCATGTTTGACAAATCTTATTGAATTTTTTGAAGAGGTTACTAGGAAAGTTGACGAGGGTAAAGCAGTGGATGTTGTCTATATGGACTTCAGTAAGATCTTTGACAAGGTTTCGCACGGAAGGTTAGTTAGGAAGGTTCAATCGTTAGTTATTAATGTTGAAGTAGTAAAATGGATTCAACAGTGGCTGGATGGGAGATGCCAGAGAGTAGTGGTGGATAACTGTCTGTCAGGTTGGAGGCCAGTGACTAGTGGTGTGCCTCAGGGATCTGTACTGGGTCCAATGTTGTTTGTTATATACATTAATGATCTGGATGATGGGGTGGTAAATTGGATTAGTAAGTATGCAGATGATACTAAGGTAGGTGGCGTTGTGGATAATGAAGTAGGTTTTCAAAGTTTGCAGAGAGATTTAGGCCAGTTAGAAGAGTGGGCTGAGCGATGGCAGATGGAGTGTAATGCTGATAAGTGTGAGGTGCTACATTTTGGTAGGAATAATCCAAATAGGACATACATGGCAAATGGTAGGGCATTGAAGAATGCAGTAGAACAGAGTGATCTAGGAATAATGGTGCATAGTTCCCTGAAGGTGGAATCTCATGTGGGTAGGGTGGTGAAGAAAGTTTTTTGTATGTTAGTCTTTATAAATCAGAGCATTGAGTATAGGAGTTGGGATGTAATGCTAAAATTGTACAAGGCATTGGTAAGGCTGAATTTGGAGTATTGTGTACAGTTCTGGTCACCAAATTATAGGAAAGATGTCAACAAAATAGAGAGATTACAGAGAAGATTTACTAGAATGTTACCTGGGTTTCAGCACCTAAGTTACAGGGAAAGATTGAACAAGTTAGGTCTTTATTGTTTGGAGTGTAGAAGGTTGAGGGGGGACTTGATAGAGGTATTTAAAATTATAAGGGGGATAGATAGAGTTGACGTGGATAGGCTTTTTCCATTGAGAGTAGGGGAGATTCAAACAAGAGGACATGAGTTGAGACTTAGGGGGCAAAAGTTTAAGGGTAACGTGAAGGGGAATTTCTTTACTCAGCGAGTGGTAGTTGTGTGGAATGAGCTTCCAGTAGAAGTGGTAGAGGCAGGTTCGGTATTGTCATTTAAAGTAAAATTGGATAGGTATATGGACAGGAAAGGAATGGAGGGTTATGGGCTGAGTGCAGGTCAGTGGGACAAGGTGAGAGTAAGGGTTCAGCACGGACTAGGAGGACCGAGATGGCCCGTTTCCGTGCTGTAATTGTTATATGTTTATATGACATAGCGTGGTTAACAAGAGAAGTCAAAACCAACATGAAAGCCAAAGAGGGCAAATAATAAAGCTAAAGTTAGTGGGAAGTTAGAGATGGAATAAGATGATGAGAGGCTTTGATCGTGTGGATAGTCAGAGGCTTTTTCCTAGGGCTGAAATGATTGCCACAAGAGGACACAGCTTTAAGGTGCTGGGGAGTAGGTACAGAGGAGATGTCAGGGGTAAGTTTTTTACTCAGAGAGTGGTGCGTACGTGGAATGGGCTGCTGGCAACGGTGGTGGAGGTGGATACGATAGGGTCTTTTAAGAGACTTTTGGATAGGTACATGGAGCTTTGTAAAATAGAGGACTATAGGTAAGCGTAGTGATTTCTGAGGTAGGGACATTTTCGGCACAACTTTGTGGGCCGAAGGGCATGTATTGTGCTGTGGGTTTTCTATGTTTCTATGATGTTGAGGCTGCAGAAGAGGCTTACTAGGATATTGCTTGGTTTAGAAGGCCTGTGTTCTCATGAGACACTTGACAAGCTTGGGTTGTATTCTATGGAGTGGCAGAGGGTTCGATCTGTTAGAGGTTTGTAAAATTATGAGGTGGATAGATAGATTTGATAGTGAGTATCTGGTTCCCTCAGTAGAAATGTCTAATACCAGAGGTCATGCATTGAAAGTGAGAGAGGATGAAAGGGAATGCAAGGAATAAGTTTTTTTTACTGAACGTTGGATGGTATGGTGGTAGAGGCAGATGCATTGGAGGCTTTTAGGAGTTGTTTAGAGAGGCACATGAATATGAGAAAGATGGAGGGATATGGGCTTTGTACAGGTAGGAATGATTCGTTTTTGGGTTTTTTGAATTTTTTTAGCTGATTTGACACAACAGTAGGTTGTGCACAACATGTCCTATGTCCCGTGGTGCATATGCATCGCTGGGGCCCATGTTGGATAGATGTGTATCTCTTTGGGGATTAGTAGGTACACAGACGGCCATGTGTAACGCTTCCACACCCTGCCCAGCTTCAGTTATCTAAATCAGATAATATCACTGGCATATGTCACAAAATTTGTTGTTATTCGGAAGCAGTACATTGCAAAACAATAAAAATGTGAATTATAGTAGTGTATATAAACATGAAAAAAAACAGTAGTGAGGTAGTGTTCATGGGTTTAATGTCCCTTCAGATATCAGATGGCAGAGGAGAAGCAGCTGTTCCTGAATCATTCAAACACGAGAAAATCTGCAGATCCTGAAATTCAAGCAAGACACACAAAATGCCGGTGGAACGCAGCAGGCCAGGCAACATCTATAGGAAGAAGTACAGTCGAAGTTTTGGGCTGAGACCCTTCATCAGAACTAACTGAAAGAAGAGATAGTAAGAGATTTGAATGTGGGGAGGGGGGATCGGAGATGATGGAGAAGACAGGAAGGGGAGGGATGAAGCTAAGAGTTGGAAAGGCGATTGACAAAAGGAATATGCAGCTGGAGAAGGAGGAGGACCATGGGACGGGAGGCCTAGGAAGGAAGAAAGGGGGAGGGGAACACCAGAGGAAGATGGAGAGCAAGCAAGAAGTGATTGCGAGAGGGTCAGAGAGAATAATAACTAAATAAGGGATGGGGTAAGAAGGGGAGGAGGGGCATTAACGGAAGTTAGAGAAATCAATGTTCATGCCATCAGGTTGGAGGCTACCCAGACGGAATATAAGGTGTTGTTTCTCCAACCTGAGTGTGGCTTCATCTTGACAGTAGAGGAGGCCATGGATAGACATATCAGAATGGGAATGGGACGTGGAATTAAAATGTGTGGCCACTGGGAGATCCTGCTTTCTCTGGCGGACCGAGCGTAGGTGTTCAGCGAAACAGTCTCCCAGTCTGCGTCGTGTCTCACCAATATTTAAGAGGCCACACCGGGAGCACCGGACGCCGTATACCACTCCAGCCGACTCACAGGTGAAGTGTCGCCTCACCTGGAAGGACTGTCTGGAGCCCTGAATGGTGGTGAGGGAGGAAGTGTAAGGGCAGGTGTAGCACTTGTTCCGTTTACAAGGATAAATGCCGGGAGGGAATTATCCTTGCCCCCCCACCATCCCTTCCCACTGATCTCCCTCCTGGCACTTATCCTTGTAAGCGGAACAAGTGCTACACATTTTAATTCCACATCCCATTCCAATTCTAATATGTCAGTCCTCTACTGCCAAGATGAAGCCACACTCAGGTTGGAGGAACAACACCTTATATTACATCTGGGCAGCCTCCAACATGATGGCATGAACATTGATTTCTCTAACTTCCGTTAATGCCCCTCCTCCCTTATTTTTCTTTTATTCCTCCCCCTTTCTTTTTTCTCTCTGGCCCTCTCGCAATCACTCCTTACCTGCTCTCCATCTTCCTCTGGTGCTCACCTCCCCTTTTCTCTCTCCCTAGGCCTCCTGTCCCATGATCTTCCCCCTTCTCCAGCTGCATATCCCTTTTGCCAATCACCTTTCCAGCGCTTAGCTTCATCCCTCCCCCTCCCAACTTAAAATCTCTTACTATCTCTTCTTGCAGTTAGTCCTGATGACGGGTCTTAGCCCAAAATGTCGACTGTACTTCCTCCTACAGATGCTGCCTGGCTTGCTGAGTTCCACCAGCATTTTGTGTGTGTTTCCTGAATCATTCAGTTTATGCATTCTGGCTCCTGTACCTCCTACCTGATGGTAGCAATGAGAGGAGGGACTGCCCTGGGAAATGAGGTCCTTCAAAATGGATGCTGCTGAGGCGAGTGCTCATGTTGGAACTGTCTTTGGTAATTAGCAACTCAAAACAAAGATAAACTGCATTAATCTTGGGATGAAGAGTCTACTTCCCAGTACTGAATGGGAAAAATGAACAAAATCCTTCCATCAGCTTCAATTCTTGAGAAAATTGCCTTTGTTCTATCTGCTCTTGTTCTCGGATAGAAATGCCTAGAATGTGTTTTGTCCCATTCTCTCTGGGTACATAATAATAACAAACACGTTTATCCTGAGTAACAAGTGATCTGGGGCTTTCACACACAAGCATGCCACACTCCAATGAGAAAGACTGCTGCTATCACCTTAATATTCATTGGTATTTCCATTGATGAATTAATCACAGTCAATCACCTGGTGTTGGGGAGGGTCAGAACTCTTTTTATCGATGTGGGACATGACCAGAACTTGAAATAATACTAATGCTCCAACTAATTTTTTTCCCCACAGCTACGTGAATCAACCTTTGGTCTGAGCAAGAATTTATTTACACAGCCTGAAGACTGTACAGCACTTTAAATTAACATCATATAATTGAAAATCCAGCTACAAGGTAACGAAGGCCATCTACATGGGAGCATTTCCATTACCATGTGGCCATGCACCCATGCACCTTGTTGACCCCAGAAGATGAAGTGCCTCATCCCAAATGGAAAGATGTTTCGTGTCTGAAATTAAGTTTTCTGTTGTAACTCTGTGAAATCCCCTGGAACCAGCGTGCTGAGAACACACCTGCATTTGCTCACGAGAGATCAGTCTTTCAACTGCGTTAATTCACCACGCCTGACATCTGACTTGATGAACTGCCAGCGAATTGATAGAGAAATGTGTGAAGGGATTCGCTCACTCATCCCACCTGCAGGCACACACTTGAGTTCACACTGAGGAGAGGTTGTTCACCTGTTCTGTGTGTGGGAAGGGATTCACTCGGTTATCCAGCCTACAGACACACCAGACAGTTCACACTGGGGAGAAGCCGTTCACATGTTCAGACTGTGGGAAGGGATTCGCTCACTCATCCCACCTGCAGGCACACACTTGAGTTCACACTGGGGAGAGGTTGTTCACCTGTTCTGTGTGTGGGAAGGGATTAGCTTGGGCATACAGCCTACAGAACACAACAGAGATGCCGTTCACCTGCTCAGACTGTGGGAAGGGATTTCCTCAGTCTTCTCAACTGAAGGTACATCAGCAAATTCATACTGGGGAGAAGCCATTCACCTGTTCAGAATGTGGGATGGCCTTCACTACCTCATTCAGACTACAAAGACACCAGCAAGTCCACACTGGGGAGAGGCCGTTCACCTGTTCAGTGTGTGGGAAGGGATTCACTCGGTTATCCAGCCTACAGACACACCAGACAGTTCACACTGGGGAGAAGCCGTTCACATGTTCAGACTGTGGGAAGGGATTCGCTCAGTCATCCCACCTACAGACACACCAGGCACTTCACACTGGGGAGAGGCCATTCACTTGCTCAAATTGTGGGAAACGATTTACTCGGTCATCTGAGCTACTGGCACACCAATCAGTTCACACTGGGGAGAGGCCTTTCATCTGCTTAGACTGTGGGAAGGGATTCATTTGGTCATCTCAACTTAAAGTACATCAGCGAATTCACACTGGGGAGAAGCCATTCATCTGTTCAGATTGTGGGAAGGGATTTATTCGGTCATCTGACCTACGGGCTCACCAGTTAATTCACACTGGGGAGAGGCCATTCACCTGCTCAGATTGTGGAATGGGGTTTACTTACTTATCCAAACTGCAGAGACACCAACGAGTTCACACTGGCGAGAGGCCATTCACCTGTTCTCTGTGTGGGAAGGGATTCACTCGGCTATCCAGCCTGCAGATACACCAGTCAGTTCACACTGGGGAGAGGCCGTTTACCTGTTCAGAATGTGGAAAGGGATTCACTCAGTCATCCCATCTACAGAGACACCTGTCAGTTCATACTGGGGAGAAGCCGTACACCTGTTCAGACTGTGGGAAGGGATTTGCTTCTTCATCTGAACTGATGGTACACCAGCGAATTCACACTGAGGAGAGGCCGTTCACCTGCTCAGATTGTGGGAAAGGATTCACTCGGTCATCTGACCTGCTAGCACACCAGCGAGTTCACACTGGGGTGAGGCCATTCACCTGCTCAGACTGTGGGAAGGGATTCACTCAGTCATCTCAACTGAAGGTACACCAGCGAGTACACACTGGGGAAAGGCCATTCACCTGCTCATTCTGTGGGAAGGGGTTCACTCGGTCATCTCACCTATATACACACCAGTCAGTTCACACCGGGGAGAGGCCGTTCACCTGCTCAGACTGTGGGAAGGGATTCACTCACTCATCCAACCTACAGAGACACCAGCGAGTTCACACAGGAGAGAGGCCATTCACCTGTTCTATATGTTGGAAAGAATTCACTCGATTATCCAGCCTGCAGACACACCAGTCAGTTCACACTGGAGAGATGCTGGTCACCCTCTCAGACTGTGGAAAGGGATTCACTCAGTCGTACGATCTGCAGACAAATCAGTCAATTCCTACTGGGAGGAACGATTGCGGGAAGAGTTTCATTCAGTTATCCAGTCTTGTGACACAGGACTGAGTTCACAGCGGAAAAGGTTTAAATGAGCTGCATGCAGAATATTTAACCTTCATGGTGGCTGAATCCAGAGGCAGGCTCAAAGGTGACTTAGTGTCGAACTCTGAAAATATTGCTGCTGCTCATCACATCAGTTCTCTTGCTGAATTCCACCTTTATTCGGACTGGAGTCTAATATTCTGGATCTGTGACTAATAAATAAGTTCTAAACTCTGTCTCCGGTACATAGTGTATTTAAAACACATCCTGTGTTTATGGAGGAGTCAGCTCAACCCAGCAAAGATAGCATGCAGTCAGGCTGTCGGGAAGGGCAGGCAGAGGATGACAAAATATGCATTAGGGGTGCAGAATCAAAAAGGGTAGTAAAAGGAGTCAAAGTGGTGTATCTCAATGCACAGAGAATAAAAAATGAGGTGGATGATCATGTACTACCAGAGGTTGTCAGCTATGATGCGACAATCACTGAATCATGGTTGAAGGACAGTTGTGGCTGGAAGCTAGATGTTCAAGGATACACGTATCAGAGGGATAGGAAGGTACGTTTGTAGGCAGAGTGGGTGGTATGGCTCTGCTGGTAAAGAATGACATCAAATCAGTAGAAAGATGTGACAGGATTGGAAACTGTTGAATCCTTATGGGTTAAGTTAAGAAACTGCAAGGGTAAGAGGACAGTTATATACAGGCCTCCCAACAGTGGCTGGGAATGTTGACCACAGCTTACAACAGGAAATACAAAAGGGCAATGTTATGATAGTCATGGGAGATTTTAACATGCAGGCTGATTGTGAAAATCAGGCTGGTAATGGACCTCGAGGGAGTTTGTAGAATGCCTACAAGATGGCTTTTTAGAGCAGTTTGTCGTTGAGCCTACAAGGAGATCAGCTATACTAGATTTGGTGTTATGTAATCAACTGGCGAGGAGACAGTAATCACAATATGATTGAGTTCAACTTGAAATTTAATAGGGAGAAAGTAAAGTCTGATGTAGCAGTATTTCAGTGGTTTGAGAGGAGAAATTGGAAGGAAATGCTGGCAGGGATGACGGCATAGCATCAATGATGTGAGTTTCTGGGAAAACAAGTGAGGAAGGTGTAGGATAGATGTATTCCAAAAATGAAGAAATACTCTAATGGCAAAATAATACAACCATGGCTGACAAGGGAAGTCTAAGCTAATGAGAACAAAGCAAAAATTGGTGGGCAGGTAGCGGATTGGGAAACTTAAAACCTACAGAGAGCAACTAAAAGAATCATAATGAGGGAAAGACAAAATATGATAGCAAGCTAGCGAACAATATTAAAGTGGCTAGTAAAAGTTTTTTCAAGTACTATTAAAAAAAAGAAAAGAGTGAACATGGGTTCATTAGAAAATTATGTTGGAGAAATAATAACGGGGTACAAGGATAATGCAGATGAACTATGAGTATTTTGCATCGGTCTTTATGGAAGACACTGAAGGTGTGAAGGAAGAGAAGTGAGTGCAGATAATTCTGCACAAGGGAGAACATGCTCAACAAGCTGAAAGACCTAAGGGTACGTAAGTCACCTGCACGAGATGAACTGCACCCTAGGGTTCTCAAAGAGCAGTGGAGATTGTGAAAGCATTAATAATGATCATTCAAAAATAATTGGATACCAGCATGGAAAATAGCAAGTGCCACTCCACTCTTTAAGGAAGAAGGAATAACATACAAATCTACAGCACCTTATAAGCTAGTTGGCCCACGATGTGCTGACCGTGTAACCTACTCTAGAAACTGCCTAGCATTTCTCTAGTGCATAGCCCTCTATTTTCAAAGCTCCCTGCACCTATCTCAGAGTCTCTTAAAATACCCTATTGTATCCACCTCCACCACCATCACTGGTAGCCCATTTCATGCACTCACCACTCTCCGCATAAAAAAACTTACCCCTGACATCTCTGTACTTGCATCCAAGCACCTTAAAACTGTGCCCTCTGATGCCTTACTGAAATCCATATACACTATATCCACTGCTCTACCTTCATCAGTGTGTTTTGTTACATCCTCAAAGAATTCAGTCAGGCTCGTAAGGCACCACCTGCCCTTGACAAAGCCATGCTGACAATCCCTAATCGGATTATGTCTCTCCAAATGCTCATTAAATCCTGCCTCTCAGGATCTTTTCCAACAATTTGCCCACCACTGAAGTAAGACTCACTGGTCTATAAATTCCTGGGCTATCTCTACTCCCTTTCTTGAACAAGGGAACAACATTTACAACCCTCCAATCATCCGCTACTTCTCCTGTCCGTATTGATGATGCAACGATCATCACAAGAGGCTCAGCATTCTCCATAGTAGCCTGGGGGTTATCTCATCTGGTGCTGGTGACTTATCTAACTTATTGCTTTTCAAAACCTCCAGCACGTCCTCTTTCATAATGTCTATATTCTCCAGAGTTTCAGTCTGCTGTAAGTCATCCCCACAGTTGCCAAGGTCTTTTTCCCTGGTGAATACTGAAGCAAAATATTCATTAAGTACCTCTGACTCTCTGCACATACTTCCACTATCACACCTGACTGGTCCTATTCTCACGTGGCTCCTCCTCTTGCTCTTCACATATTTGTAGAATGACTTGGGGTTTTCCTTAATCCTGCTCACCAAGGCCTTCGCATAGCCCCTTCTGGCTCTCCTGATTCCATTCTTTCAGCTCCTTCCTAGCAACCTTGTAATTTTCTAGAATTCTAACAGTTCCTAGTTTCTTGAACCTTCCATAAACTTTTCATCTTAACTAGATTTTCTTCTTTCTTTATACACCATGTTTCTTTAACCCCACCATCCTTTTCTTGCCTCAATGGAGCATACCTGTGTAGAACTCCATGCAAATGTTACCTGAACGTTTGCCACATTCCTGCCATGCATTTCCCTGAGAACATTTGCTCCCAATTTATGCTCCTAAGCTCCTGCCTAATAGCATCATATTTTCCCTTACCCCAATTAAATGTTTTCCCAAATTGTCTGCTCCTATCTTTCTCCTGTGCCATGGCAAAGGAGATAGAATTGTGGTCAGTGCCTCCAAAATGTTCTCCCACTGAGAAATCCGATACCTGGCCAGGTTCATTTCCCAATACCAAATCAAGTACAGCCTCTCCTCCAGTTGGCTTATCTCCATATTACATCAGGAAATACTCCTTGGGAACCGAACTAAAGAGACTGGGGAAGGGGCGGTTGGCTCACAAATAGAGGAAGCTTGGAGACCGTGTGTAAGGGAGGATAGGCAGGTGATAGAGAAGGGACATGCTCAGATGGATGGTTTGAGATGTGTCTATTTTAATGCAAGGAGTATTGTGAACAAAGCAGATGAACTTACAGCATGGATCAGTACTTGGAGATATGATGTGGTAGCCGTTACAGAGACTTAATGGCTCAGGGACAGGAATGGTTACTTCAAGTGCTGAGTTTTAAATGTTTCAGAAAGGACAGGGAAGGGGGCAAAAGAGGTGCGGGCGTGGCACTGTTGATCCGAGATAGTGTCACAGCCTCATAAAAGGTGGACGTCATTGAGGGATTGTCTACAGAGTCTCTGTGATGGAAGTTAGGGACAGGTAGGGGTCAATAACTTTACTGGGTGTTTTTTATAGGCCACCTAATAGTAACAGGGATATCGAGGAGCAGATAGTGAAACAGATCCTGGAAAGGTGTAATAATAACAGAGTTGTGAAGGGAGATTTCAATTTCCCAAATGTTGACTGGCATCTCCCTAAGAGCAGGGGGTTTAGATGGGGTGGAGTTTGTTAGGTGTGTTCAGGAAGGTTTCTTGACACAATATTTAGATAAGCCTACAAGAGGAGAGTCAGTACAATTTGGTATTGGGAAATGAACCTGGTTGGGTGTCAGATCTCTCAGTGAGAGAGCATCTTGGAGATAGTGATCATAATTCTATCTCCTTTACAATAGCATTGGAGAGAGATAGGAACAAACAAGTTAGAAAAGTGTTTAATTGCAGTAAGGAATTATGAGGCTATCAGGCAGGAAATTGGAAGCTTAAATTGGGAACAGATGTTTTCAGGGAAAAGTACGGAAGAAATGTAGCAAATGTTCAGGAGATATTTGTGTGGAGATCTGCATAGGTGCGTTCCAGTGAGACAGGGAAGTTATGGTAGGGTAAAGGAACTCTGGTGTACAAAGGCTGTAATAAATCTAGTCAAGAAGAAAAGAAAAGCTTACAAAAGGTTCAGAGAGCTAAGTAACTTTAGAGATCTAGAAGATTATAAGGCTAACAGGAAGGAGCATAAGAAGGAAATTAGGAGAGCCAGCAGGGGACACGAGAAGGCCTTGGCAGGCAGGATTAAAGAAAACCCCAAGGCATTCTACAAGTATGTGAAGAGCAAGAAGAAAAGATATGAAAGAGTAGGATCTATCAAATGTGATAGCGGGAAAGTGTGTGTGGAACCGGAGGAAATAGCAGAGGTACTTAATGAACACTTCAATTCAGTATTCACTATTGAAAAGGATCTTGGTGATTGTAGTGATGACTTGCAGCAGACTGAAAAGCTTGAGCATGTGGATATTACGAAAGAGGATGTGCTGGAGCTTTTAGAAAGTGTTAAGTTTGATAAGTCACCAGAACTGAATGAGATGTATCCCAGGCTACTGTGGGAGGCGAGGGAGGAGATTGCTGAGACTCTGGTGATGATCTTTGAATCATCAGTGGGGACGGGAGAGGTTCCGGAAGATTGGAGAGTTGTGGATGTTGTTCCTTTATTCAAGAAAGGGAGTAGAGATAGCCCAGGAAATTATAGACCAGTGAGTCTTACCTCAGCGGTTGGTAAGTTGATGGAGAAGATCCTGAGAGGCAGGATTTATGAACATTTGGAGAGGTATAATATGATTAGGTATAGTCAGCATGGCTTTGTCAAGGGCTCGTGCCTTACGAGCCTGATTTAATTTTTTGAGGATGTGACTAAACACACTGATGAAGGAAGAGTAGTAGATGTAGTCTATATGGATTTCAGGAAGGCATTTGATAAGGTTCCCCATGTAAGGCTTATTGAGGAAGTAAGGAGGCCTGGGATCCAAGGGAACATTGTTTTGTGGATCCAGAACTGGCTTGCCCACAGAAGGGAAAGAGTGGTTGTCGACGGGTCATATTCTGCATGGAGGTCGGTGACCAGTGGAGTGCCTCAGGGATCTGTCCTGGGACCCTTACTCTTTGTGATGTTTATAAATGACCTGGATGAGGAAGTGGAGGGATGGGTTTATAAGTTTGCTGATGAAACAAAGGTTGGAGGTGTGGATAGTGTGGAGGGCTGTCAGAAGTTACAGTGGGACATTGATAGGATGCCAAACTGGGCTGAGAAGCGGCAGATGGAGTTCAATCCAGATAAGTGTGAAGTCGTTCATTTTGGTAGGTCAAACATGATGGCAGAATATAGTATTAATGGTAAGACTCTTAGCAGTGTGGAGGATCAGAGGCATCTTGGGGTGCGAGTCCATAGGATGCTCAAAGCAACTGCACAGGTTGACTCTGGTTTAGAAGGCATATGGTGTGTTGGCCTTCATTAATCGTGTAATTGAGTTTAGGAGCTGAGAGAGAATGTTGCAGCTACTTGGGAGCCTGGTCAGAACCCACTTGAAGTACTGTGCTCAGTTTTGGTCGCCTCACTACAGGAAGGATGTGTAAGCCATAGTTGCCATGAGTTGCCTGGATTGGGGAGCATGCCTTATAAAAACAGGCTGAGTGAACTCGGCCTTTTCTCCTTGGAGTGACAATGGATGAGAGGAGACCTGATAGAGTTGCATAAGATGATGAGAGGCATTGATCGTGTGGATAGTCAGAGGCTTTTTCCCAGCGCTGAAATGGCTGTCACAAGAGGAGACAGGTTTAAGGTGCTGAGGAGTAGGTGCAGAGGTCATGTCAGGGGTAAGTTTTTTTACGCAGAGAGTGGTGAGTGCATGAAATTGGCTGTCGGCAATGGTGGTGGAGGTGGATACGATGGGGTCTTTTAAGAAATTTTTCGATAGTTACATGGAGCTCAGTAAAATAGAGGGCTGTAGGTAAGCCTAGTAATTTTTAAGGTAGGGACATGTTTGTCACAACTTTGTGGGCTGAAGGGCCTGGATTGTGCTGTGGGTTTTCTATGTTTCTATGAAACCTTCCTGAACACACCTAACAAACTCTACCCCATCCAAACACCTTGTGCCAATATGCATCACAACCTTTGGCTGTTCACCCTCCCATTTTGCGATATCGTGGACCCGATCAGAAACACCAAGAACCCTGGCACCTGGGAGGCAAACTACCATCCTTATTTCTTTCTCGCACCCACAGAATTGCCTATCTGTCCTCCTATCTATAGAGTCCCCTATTGCTGCTGCCATCCTCTTCTGTTCCCTACCCTTCTGAGCCACAGGGCTAGACTCAGTGCCAAAGGCATGGCCACTGTTGCTTCCCCAGGTAGGGCATCTCCCCCAATTTCCCAACAGCACTCAAAATGGAGTACTTATTGTTAAGAGCGACAGCCACAGCGGTGTTCTCCACTCTCCACCACCAGGCGCCTTTCCTTCCCTCTCCTGACGGTCACCCACTTATTTGTTTCCTGTGGCCCCTGGGTGACTATCTGCCTGTTGCTCCTGTCTATCACCTCCTTGCTCTCCCTAACAAGCCAAAAGCCATCAAGCTGCAGCTCGATGCACCTGGTGCAGATGCGGCCGTCAGGGAGGCTGGAAGTCTCCCGGACATCCCACATCTGACACCCACAACAGAAAACTGGACTTGCAGTCATACCTACTATTCTTGTTAGTGGAGGAAAAAAGTAACTTATCTCACCTAGACCCGACCTCACACACAGTGGTGAGCTATTACGTCTGTGCATAGCTCACTCTCTGTCTTCGAATTGATTGGTCCACCCCTCATGCGCTGAGTCCCACGGAATGCTCCTTTTTTAAACTGGTCCCCAACCTGTGCAAAGCTCTCTCTCTCTCTCTCTCTCTCTCTCTCTCTCTCTCTCTCTCTCTCTCTCTCTCTCTTCAAATTGATTGGTCCACTGCTAAGGCAGCAGAAAGGAAATTATTGACAAGATAGACTGACCACAGTGGTTCAGAAGATGTTGGAGTTAATTGTTAAGGATGAGATTATGGAGTACTTGGTGACACAGGACAAGGCAGGACAAAGTCAGTGTGGTTTCCTTAAAAGGAAAGTCTTTCCTGATGAAACTGTTGGAAATATTTGAGGAAATTAAAAGCAGGGTAGATAAAGGGGATACTGTGGATGTTGTATATTTGGACTTTCATAAGGCCTTTGACAAAGTGCCACACATGAAGTTGCTTACTGAGTTAAGAGCCCATGGTATTACAGGAAAGTTACTGGTATGGTTGATTGGTAGGAGGCAATGAGTGGGAAAAAAAGGATCCTTTTCTTTTTGGCTGCCAGTGACTGGTGGTGTTCCACGGGGTTGAAGTTGAGACCACTTCTTTTTATGTTGTATTTAAATGATTTAGATGATGGAATAGATGGCTTTGTTGCCAAGTTGGCAGATGATATGAAGACTGGTGGAGAGACAGGTAGTTTTGAGGAAACAGGTAGGCTACTGAAGGACTTAGACAGATGAGGAGAATGGGCAAGAAAGTGGAAATGAAATACAATGTTGGAAGATGCATAGTCATGCACTCTGGTAGTAGAAATAACTTTGCAGACTATTTTCTAAATGGGGAGAAAATCCAAAAAAATCTGACTTGCAAAGGGACTTGGGAGTCCTTGTGCAGAACACCACAAAGGGTAACTTGCAGATTGAGTCAGTGATGATGAAGGCAAATACAATGTTAACATTCATTTCAAGAGGTCTAGAATGCAAGAGCAGGGATGTGATGCTGAGGCTATATAAGGCACTGGTGAGGCCGCACCTTGAGTGTGGCTTATGGATCAGTTTCATCTTCAAATTTAATTGTTTGGATGTGATACATGCACAGGCTTTCAGATAAGTGGTTGAAAGAAAGTAGGCTGCACTACTAGCTTTGGTGTTTGACAGCCTTCGTTTGGAAACTTTACTAAGTTATGGAAGTGACTTTAACTTAATTCACAATATTGTCTTTCATTAATTTAAATCTAAAGGGCTTTTAGGTAACTTAGTTTTTAGTTGATGAGAACTAGTACGGGTTTTATTTCCCAGCTCGCCACACTGCACTCCAGTCCAGTTGGTGGTGGTAATGCACTTTCAAGTTGCACTGCCAATATTGGAGTATAAAAATATTATGGAGTATAAAACTTGTATCATTTGCTGTGTAACTAGTCAGTTTGCTATGCATGTACTCAATTTAGTAGAATGAAGTCTTAGGAATGTAGAAGACAATGGTGTGTTAATGAGAGGTAGCTAAAGAAATGTAGATTAGAACATTGCTCAGTTCTGAGTTTATTATTTGCTGTGCATGTACCCAATTTGGTAGAAGATTGAAGTCTTAGGATTGTAGAAGACAATGGTATGTTAATGAGGGGTAGCTAAGAGATGTCGATTAGAACATGATTAAGCCAATTGGTAGGAACAATAGGGACATGATGTACGTGTAGTACATGTAATAAGCAACTATAGATCGATTACATATGCTAATACAACTGGACAAATACTATAAAAAATGCTGTGTCCGAGGATCGGTGGGCAATCAGCGACTAGCTCAATGACTGTCTCAGCTTTGATTTGCAAATTAAAGTTTAACCCTTCTTGAAGAATCTTCTGCGTCTCCTGGTCATTTTTGAGGCACAAAAAACCACAACATAATTGGCGACCGCTGCAGGACCGGATAGAGACGCGCAGAAAGGAAACGGCAGATTGGGGACACTTCCCAGTCCTCTAGGGACCCCCACAAGGCTAACAGAATTAAGGGTGCACCCAAACAAAATGTAAGCGCTTTTGCGACAATTTGGACTAAGAATTCTGTTGGCTTTGGGGAGGTCTTGGAGTCTCAGAAGTGTGGAACCACTGCCGAAGGGTCTCTCCGGTCCAAAGAATCCTCGTGGATACCGCCTTAAGGGATAAGGGTCTGAACGGGCGAGGTGCAAAGAGAAAGTTCTGTGGATACCGCTCTGAATAGAGGTCTGCACGGGCAGAACAGAATAGGAAACAAGGACAGTCCAATATATTGTTTAAAGCGCTGGTAGATAAGACAATAGACTAGGCATAGAATTAGAGTAAGTTTAGTTAAGAAAAAGTCCATGTGGTGTTATAGGAAGAAAAAGTCCACTTGGTGTTAGAATTAGAGAATTAGAGTAAGTAATATTATCCAGTAAACAAACTGTGAATCTCTGCAATACCTTGAAAAGAGAGAATAACATGACAGGTAAAGGAACGGCAGTAGAGATTCTGAGCAAAAAATTCCCGTTAATTAATAATGAGATCACACAAACTTCAGAAAAATGGGAAAAAAGAACCAATAACCTGGTCACAAAGTGGCCAAGAGAAGGAATGTTTGATGTAAGCTTGTGCGAAGAAATGGAGGCACTAATTAAAAATTACAAACCAAAAGATAAATCTAAGAAAAGAGGGCAAAAAAGAGAACGAGAAATGGAAGCTAAAACTCTTCAGAACGGAGGGAGAAAGGCTGGGGAGGACAGGTAGAATATTGATTACAAGCGAGGAAGACACTAAGGTGCTGGAGAAACAGCCTGTTAGAGAGAGAGGAGGGTACGGTGAGAAGCTGGCTTCAGCTCCGTACCTGGATGCGAAAGAAACAGAAAAGCCCCCTCCCTATAATGAGGAAGGAACCCCTAAGCAGTTCCCCCGGCTGACGGGAACAGTAAACATGCAGGGAGAAGTCCAAGTTTTGGATAATGAGGAGAAAAAAAAACAATACGAGAAGGAAAAAGCGGCGATATGGAAGGAGATACAGGCAGAAAGGATGAAGATAGAACAGGCACAGAGAGAAATGGAAGAAGGGATTGAACGGATGAGATACTTAAGAGAGGAAAAGGAATATGAGGAGTATCGGTTATACTATAGAAATAAACAGACTAGAAAAGAAAATGGCTCATCAGGGCAGGAAGGGATGAGACATTCAAGAGGAAGTGGAAAAAAGATAGGAGATGAGAGTCTTGGAAAAACACAAGAGAGAAGGGAATCAAGCACAAGTAAGGATCAGGAATCTCTGCCACAGGTGTACAGACACGGACAGAAAGAAAGAGAAGGTGACTCATTGGAGGAGCAAGAGTTAAGTGGAGAGAGAGAGAGGATGTGAGAATTTGTGGGGAAGAGGTAGGAGGCAGAAGCCTAGAAGAACAGAAGGAGGCGGTCGGGGAGCGACTTGCGGAAGTAAAGAGAGAGCCAGATAAGTTACTGAGAGGGGATTGCCAGAGGAGATGCGAAAAATACTCCAGGGGCCAACCAAGTATTGAATTAAGACAGAAAGGAAGGACTCCACAGGGAGACCGAGGGAAAAAGAGGACCCCGGAGACATACCCTGAGACAGATGGGGAGTCAGGTGAGGAGGAGAGCCAGGGCAGGTGGGAAGAAGGAGGAAGAATGATGCCGTTGTTAGTTAAAGGATCAGGACAAGTGCAGTATATCCCTTGGGGATCCCAGGACCTAGAAGGGCTGAAAAACACTCTGTCCAGTCTACATGAAGGGGCAGGGAAATGGATTAGAGCCTTTGAAGAAGAAACAGCGGGATGACTATTGGCTATGGGAGATTTGAAGGCACTGTTGATAAGGTTGATGGGAACCTCCAAATTTAATGAACTAATGGAAATGGCTGGCATAGTAAACTCAAATGGCCCAAGAACTGATGGAGACGGGTTTGACAGAGTGAGGCAGAGGGTATGGCAGGCCCTCAGGAAGCTTTATCCACCCAAAGTGGACCCCAAGGCCTTAAAGGGGGATCCACTCGGAGACACTGAAAACCCAGCAGCCTACGTAGAAAACCAGTTGAAAAGGTGGAGACTGGAGACTGAGCAAGAGGTGGAGAATAGCTTATTTATGACCTCACTGTTCCAACATAGCATTTTGGATGCAATACCTCCGCAAGTAAAATCCGAACTGGAGGAAGTGGTTGGGCTGACGTCAATGACCCCACAAGAATTTAGAGACCACGTAGTCCATGTGGTTGAGAAATACCGGAAAGACAAACGAAGGTTGGCTGAGCAGCAGGAAGAGGTGCAAAGAAAGTTCATACAAATGCAGCTCGAATAACTCAAAAAGAAAGAAAAAAAGAAAAACAAAAAGATGCTGCCAGCAACCACCAGTCCGAGTACAGCCATTGAACTGGACAAAGCACTGCTATATGGAGGGACCGATCATACTGTAAGACAAGGTCTGGAAAACCCCATGCCAATAATTGTCTTTGAGGGAGCATTCCCACAAATGCCCTATCAGGTGCAGACTAAATTCAAACAGCCCAGACAGAACTGGAAGTCCCAAGGAGGGGGACAGAGGAGCTATGGGCAGAGGGGACCAGCGAGGAAACAGGGGGAAAGAGAGGTAGAGAGATTGTGCTGGGAATGTAACCAGCCAGGTCACATGAAAAGAGATTGTCCGTTTACATAATGGCCTGTCACACACCAGCAGGAACCGATAAGAAGGGAACTAAAGTTTAGCCAAGGACCAGCCCCCACAGGCCCAAGCAGACCTGTGAACCCCTATGCGAGGTATTAGGGGTGCCCCGAGAACTTTAGAGGGAAGGGACATTACCCAATGATAACAAGGGAGGCAGACGAGGAACCCATTGTTCAGGTTATGTTAGAAGGACAACTGACACCAATGATGATAGATACTGGAGCCACGTACACTTGCATACAGCCTCAGTACGCCCTTCACCTTCCCATGTCAGGAAAGTTTATTAAGATGGTAGGGTTCTCGGGGAAAACACAGTTAGCACAGTGCACGGCTCCAGTGCGGTTGAGAATGGGAAATAAAGAAATTGTTTTGCCGGTGCTGGTATTAATTTGTTAGGCAGAGATGCCTTATTGAATCTGGAATTAAAATTAGAATGCCCCAGAAGAGGGCTGAGTGTGGAAAGAGCAGGGGCTCAATTGATAGTGCGAGAAGACAAGAAGGCTAATGTTTTTTGGATCGGAGACATCACAGATCAGATTCAGGAAACCTGGGAGAAATGGGAAAAGGGCATGGAGGCTATATTACCTGAGAGAAATGATTCTTAAGGAGTCCATTTAGAATGTGCTGACACAGAAAGAACGTGCAAAGCAACTTGCAGGGCAACGTATAAACCAATTTGCAAAATCAGGATGAAACAATAGCTTGCTGATTAAAGAAGCGATACAGGTAACGGGAAGACATGCTTAACGGTTGAACAATAACGGTGTTAATGCGCTGAGGCTGATAAGTGGGCCAAAGGGTAGTCACATTTGTAATTTTGTAATGAGATTAAGGAAGAATGTCTGCACCTCACATGGGTGCAACTCACAAAGTCGTAAACAACTAGGGTATAAAAAAACTGTGCAAAGTGTAATTCGGCACTCAATCTAGCAGGAGCTGGTTGGGTCCGACTCTGCAGACTCGAAAAATAAAGTTTACCGTTCTGCAAATTGCTGAGACTCAGTGTGTTTCTGACAACGTGGGGGCTCGTCCGGGATCCACACTCCGGCCGCGGTGGACACGAGGAAGGACATCGGAGACGGTGCACCCCGCCGAGTTTGGCGGTCCCTGACTCCTTGCTCGTCGCTCCAACGCGGCTTGAGCGAGTGATATCCGGACAGCGCAGAGCGGTAAACGGGGAGAAGGGGACAGTACCTGGTACTGGAAGTCCCCAGGACGCACCGGGTAAGTGCCTACTATTATAGTAGAAAGGTGCGGGAATAAGTAAGGACGGAGAAGACCGGGATCGCTACCCGGGGGTCCTCCTGATTAAGTAAGAGCGGAATAAGATGGGAGGGGGTGGCTCTAAAAAGAAAGAGGAGACGGAGAAGACCGGGACCATACCCGGGGGTTCCTCCTGATAGCCCCCTCGGTAGAATGTTTGAGAATTGGGGATGTGGAAGACTAAAAGGGAAACAAAAGAAAAAAATGATACAGTACTGTTTAATTTGGTCGAAACGGCCGATAGAAAAACCTGCGGTCTGGTGGCCGCGGCTTGGGTCTGAGGAGGATTGGGTACGACAAACCTTAAACATTTACGTTAATTCAAAACCAAATGTAAAACCGGAAGAAATTGCTTATGCTTTTTGTTGGGCTCCCTGGCCAGGAGTAACAACAAAGAGTTTTAAATTGGGCATTAAAGGGGAGCGGAAGTGGGACCCACTCGATCATTTACCCCCTCCCTATGTCCAGCCTTCTGCGCCCCTTGCGGGAGCAGAGGGAGGACGTGAAGAAAGTGAAAAAACAGAAGAAATAGACCCGGAGAGGGAAGAGAGGGATGTTAGGGAAAAAGCAAAAGCAAGGAAGGCCACTTTAAGAGGGAGTGCCCAAGATATCGAAAAGAAGTCCGAGCTTATGCCCTCATGGAAGAAGAATAGGGGTGTCAGGGGTCCCAACCCTTGGGGACGAGATACAAGCAGGAACCCCTGGTAAATTTAAAATTAGGTCCTCAAGGGTCAGAAGTAACCTTCATGGTCGACTCAGGAGCTGAAAGAACTAGTATAATCCAAGCCCCTCCGGGAACCAAGATTGGGACCAAAACCATTGGGGTTTCCGGAATAGGAGGAAAAACTATGCAGGTCCCAATAATAGAAGATGTACAGATAAAATGCGACGACCGGGAAGGTATCCAGGATGTGTTATTACTTCCGTCAGCCGGATTCAACTTATTGGGAAGAGATTTGCAGGCACTGCTAGGGATCGGGACGGTGCCATATCAAGGTGAAATTCAGGTGAAACTGTTCGTAATGACTGAAAAGGATGATCAGGAAATAAAGGCCAGTGTCTGGTATCAAGAAGGTAATCGGGGCGGCCTGGACATCACCCCACTGAAAATCACCCTGTTGCCAAACAGCCGCCCGGTGAGAAGACGGCAATATCCCATTGCCATGGAAGGGAGGAGGGGATTACAACGATTACAACCTGTAATTGAGACATTAGTATCAGATGGACTCCTGGAAGAATGTATGTCACCCTTTAATACCCCCATCCTACCGGTCCGAAAGCCCGACGGCACGTATCGAATGGTTCAAGATCTGAGAGGCTTAAATGCGGTAGTCCAAACACGATACCCGGTAGTGCCTAACCCCTATACATTAATGAGCAAAATACCTCCTGAACATGAATGGTTCAGTGTGATAGATCTAAAAGATGCCTTTTGGAGTTGCCCGTTGGAGGAAGGTAGCCGAGATATGTTCGCATTTGAATGGGAAAATCCATTCACTGGGCGGAAGAAGCAACTCCGGTGGACCGTCTTGCCCCAAGGGTTCACGGAGTCCCCAAACCTATTCGAACAGGTACTGGAGCAAGTATTGGCTGGATTCCATTGTACCGAAAAGAACCAACTATTACAGTATGTCGATGACCTACTACTATCGGGACCAGCAGAGGAGGTAGTGCGAGACGATACTATAAGACTCCTGAATTACCTAGGAGAAAAAGGATTGCGGGTGTCCAAGAAGAAACTGCAATTTGTCGAGAAGGAAATAACATATCTCGGACACAGAGTCAGTAAAGGGCACCGCCAAATAACCCCAGAAAGAATAGCGGGAATAACTAAAATACCGCTTCCCAGAACAAAGAAGGAAATAAGACAATTTCTGGGCTTAGTGGGCTATTGCCGGATTTGGATAGAGAATTATACCTCCCTGGTGAAGTTTATGTACGACAAATTGGCAAAGGAAGACCGGGGAATAATCAGCTGGACCGAAGAAGAAGAACAGAAGTTCAGGAAAATAAAAGGGCAACTAATTCGGGCCCCGGTATTAACACTGCCAGCACTGGAAAAGCCCTTTCAGCTGTATGCAACAAACAATGAAGGAACTGCGTTAGGAGTACTAACCCAAGAAAAAGGAGGAAAGCGGCAACCTGTGGCCTTTTTATCAAAAATGTTAGACCCGGTATCCCGGGGATGGCCGACGTGCATACAAGCCGTAGCGGCAGCAGCCGTACTAGTAGAAGAAGCACGGAAATTAACCTTTGGGGGAAGAATGACGGTGTATACCCCGCACTCCGTTAGCACCCTCTTAGCCCAAAAAGCTCAGCGGTGGTTGACGGATTCTCGCATACTGAAATACGAAACCATTCTGATGGTCGGGGATGATGTAAGCTTTGAAAGGAACAATAGTTGTAACCCGGCACAGTTCTTATACGGGGAATCAATAGGGGAGCCCGACAAACATCAGAAGGCGAGTGGAAGACCCCCGACGGACGGCAAGTACTGAATAAGGAAGTAACTCGTCATATACTGCAACAACTACACCAACAAAGCCATTGGGGAGTGCAAGCTATGTGCGACACTATCCTAAGGGACTATGTTTGTAAAGCGATATTCACACTAGCTCAACAGGAGGTGTGGGGCTGTTACACCTGCCAAAAGGTAATCAAGAAAATGATGCGTGCCACCCATAAGGGGGGACAAACACTAGCCGTCCGACCGTTCCATCGGATCCAAATAGACTTTACGGAACTACCACAAGTTCAGAGATGGAAGTACCTGTTAGTAATTGTGGATCACTTCACTTGGTGGGTGGAAGCATTCCCAACCACTAAAGCGGACGCCCCTACAGTGGCACGGATCCTATTAGAAAATATAGTCCCAAGATATGGAATAATGGGGTCTATTGATTCAGATAGGGGAACACACTTTGCCTCAAAAACACTCCAGCTAATCTGTGACGCCTTAGGAATCCAGTGGAAGCTGCACACCCCCTGGCACCCTCAGAGCTCAGGAAGAGTTGAGAGGATGAACAGTACTTTGAAGACGCAATTGACAAAACTAATGATGGAAACCAAGCTACCCTGGACCAAGTGTCTACCCCTGGCCCTACTAAGAATCCGCACGGCTCCTTGAAAAGATACAGGAGTATCCCCTTATGAAATGTTGTTTGGCCTTCCATATTGGAACAAGGTGGAGGGCTATCCTTCCCTGCAAGGGGGAGATGTCTTTGTAAGGGACTATTTACAGGCACTATCTCGTTCTTTTGCAGAATTGCGCAGGAAGGGGTTACTCGCACAAACCCCACCTCTGGACTTCGCACTCCACCGAACTCAGCCCGGTGACTGGGTCCTGATTAAGACTTGGAAGCCAGAGAAGTTACAGCCGCAGTGGGAAGGCCCATTCCAGGTGCTACTGACCACCGAAGCCGCAGTAAGGACAAAAGAAAAAGGGTGGACCCACGCCGCGAGAATCAAGGGACCCGTAAAGCCCGAAGAAGGTGCAGAATGGACTTGCGTCCAGGGAGAAGACCCGATGGTGCTAAAGCTCAAAAGACGGACAGAATGAACTTTGGGACTGTAATGTATATACTGCTATTGTTGAGAAGCGCTGAAGGGGGATGTGATAAGTGCAGGACGATGGTAAGGGTGGGCATGACGGTTTTTCCAGGGTCCTTTGTATCACACTCTCATGTAAACGAGAAATGTTATGACTACAACAAAAAGGAGGAGTATGTGGAAAGTTTAATCTAACCAACTGCTGCTTAAAGATAGATGACAACGGAAAGGTGGTTCAAAAAATATCAGATAAAATAAGGAAACTGGCCCACGTGCCGGTACAGACCTGGAAGCCGCTGGGGTATTGGGACTGGCTGGACGGATGGTTGAAAGGAGGCTGGTGGCGAACCGCTTTAGGGGTTATAGGAGGGGGATTGATGGTCCTCCTTCTGCTACCATGTCTGATCCCCTGCTTGCGGGAGCTAGTAGCTCGGGTGGCAAGACAAGTCATGCAACCAGGGGCCCCAGCTGATCCTGTTCAGGTACTCCTACAAAGGGAAATAGAGCTAGAGGAAGAAGCCTATGTAAACCCGTGGCAAAAGCCCAACTGATAGCACATTCTAAAAAGAAAAAGGGTGGATTGAGAGAAATGATTCTTAAGGAGTCCATTTAGAATGTGCTGACACAGAAAGAACGTGCAAAGCAACTTGCAGGGCAACGTATAAACCAATTTGCAAAATCAGGATGAAACAATAGCTTGCTGATTAAAGAAGCGATACAGGTAACGGGAAGACATGCTTAACGGTTGAACAATAACGGTGTTAATGCGCTGAGGCTGATAAGTGGGCCAAAGGGTAGTCACATTTGTAATTTTGTAATGAGATTAAGGAAGAATGTCTGCACCTCACATGGGTGCAACTCACAAAGTCGTAAACAACTAGGGTATAAAAAAACTGTGCAAAGTGTAATTCGGCACTCAATCTAGCAGGAGCTGGTTGGGTCCGACTCTGCAGACTCGAAAAATAAAGTTTACCGTTCTGCAAATTGCTGAGACTCAGTGTGTTTCTGACATTACCCAGGGCTGTAATGCCCGAATCTGAGCTACATTGTACAGTGATTTTTGACGAGACTCAGAACAGGGAGTTAGAGGAGAGATGGCACCTGGAGGCATGTACCCAACAGCAACTGGAAGGGGAGGCTGTGATAATTGGAAAGCAAGCGGCAGCCTTACAAGTTAAATGGAACACCTTTTTAGAAAAATGGTACAGGATACCGGAGGCTGTGCCCCACGTAACGTTGTTGGTAAACAAGGGATATCAGTCTAAAGACTTAGGACCCTTAGTGAAGAGTGCTGAAACCGTAACAGTGTGGAGGAAAATCATACCAGAGATGTGGATATCAGAAGACAACAATTGCATTAAAATAATGGTAAGTGTAGATACGGTAGGGACAGTGAGAGAAGTCGAAATAACTCCCCAACCACACCTGCCCTTGCTGGGAAAGGAAAGAGGCCAGCAGAATGATAAAAGTTTAGATGAGTTGTCGTCAATTCTGTGCTCACACCATGACACGGATGTAGGGAAAATAAAAACAGCAAGTCCGGTGGAAATAAGGCTGAAAAGGGGAGCAATTCCACCCACGAGACCACAATAACCTCTAAGACCAGAAGCGGAAGAGGGAATAGCATCGACAGTGCAGGGGTTGCTTGAAATAGGAGAACAAACAGTCCATGCAATACCCCGTTGCTGCTGGTTTTAAAAGCAGATAAATCTAAGTGGAGATTGGGGCATGATTTGCGAGCGGTAAATGATCTGGTAGAGGACTGGCCAGCGGTAGTCCCCAACCCACACACGCTTTTGACTAATGTTCCACCAGAAGCAAGTTACTTTTTAGTGATTGATTTGTGTTCGGCTTTCTTCAGCATTCCTCTAGCCGACCAGTGTCAGTATCTGTTTGCATTTACTTACAGAGGTGCTCAGTATACCTATACCAGAATGCCGCAAGGGTTTAAACATTCACCACACGTTTTTAATCAGGTATTGAAGGCAGACCTAGAGGGCATACCATTGGAAAGTACATTGTTACAGTATGTGGATGACCTGTTGATTTGCTCCCACAGTAAGGAACAGTGTGAGCAGGACACTATAACTCTGTTAGAGAAGCTGGTGCACAGAGGACATAAAGTATCCAAAAAGAAACTGCAATTTTGCAAGCAACAAGTGGAATACTTAGGCAGGGTAATATCCAAGGTCCAGATCAGATTGAGGCAATAACTAATGCCCCCAAACCTCAGACTGTAGGGCAGATGATGACGTTTTTGGGAATGGCAGGATACAGCTCAGATTGGATAGGAGAATATGCTAAGATTGTGGCACCTTTGAGAAAGACAATGAAAGAAGCAGGACATACAAATTTGAAAAACGGCTTACAGTGGAATGGAGAGGCGGAGACAGCTTTCAATACTATTAAGCAGGAATTGCAGTCAGCACCAGCATTAGCTTTGCCTGACTACGAGAAAGTTTTTTATTTGTATGTATCCAATCGACAGGAGGGTTATGTTACAGCGGTTCTAACACAGGAGACAGGCACAGGAAAAGCAAAGCAGCCGATAGCATTCTACAGTACGAGACTAGATGAGGTGGCTCAGGGGTACCCACCCTGTTATCAGGGATTGGCGGCACCGTACTATGCATATGAAAAGGCATCATCTGTAACCCTGGGCTATCCCGTGACTCTGTACACACACCACAAAGTAGCAGAATTGCTGGAAAGAGGGAAATTTGTGTTGACGCCAGCCAGGATAGTAGCGCATCAGATGCTATTGACATTTCCAGAAATAACTATACAGAGATGCACTACCAGTAATATAGCCGATTTTGTCCCTCTGGGCTATGAAGGAGAACTCCATGATTGTGTAGGGAAGACGATGGCATTTGCCAAATTGAAAGCAGATTTACGGTCAGAACCACTAGAGGATGCAGATAAAAAGGTTCTGTTTGTAGATGGCTCTTGTTATAGGGACTATGATGGAAATCATGCAGGGTTCCCAGTAGTGCAGCAGGATCAGTCGAGCTATAAGATTATTAGGATGGAGTCCTGTCCCCAACCGTGTTCCGCCCAATTAGCGGAAATCAAAGCCCTGACAGCTGCGTGTGAAATGATGGAAGGTGAGAAAGTAGACATCAATACTGATTCGGCATATGCTCATGGAGTGTGCCATTTGTCCGGGGCAGTGTGGAAGCAGAGAGGTTTTAAAAAAAAAGTAGCGGAGATCCCATATAACATTGTCAGCAAATTCTAGACTTAATAAAAGCCATAATGAAACCTAAAGCATTGGCTATAGTAAAATGCCAGGCACATAAAAAGTGAAATGATGTAATAACAAAGGGAAATCAAGCTGCGGACGAGGCAGCCAGAAAAGCGTCTGGGTGTACATCAGCTGTCATTGCCCCCCAGGTAAGCCTAACTCCAGAACCTGAGGTAGAGGACCTGATTGAAATACAAGGTAAGGCAACTTTGGCAGAACAGACAATGTGGAGATGAAGGGGGGCCAAGCAGAACCCGGAAGGCTTGTGGAGCACGGAAGACGGGTTGATGGTAGCGCCCACCCCTCTCCTGACGATTCTGATTTCAGAAGCGCATGGGATGGACCATTGTGCAAAGGGGGAAGTGATAAAGAAAATAAAAAAGGATGGTTTTTGGTCACCTTAGTTACAGGCTTCAGTGGACTTTGTCTTGTCACAGTGCGAGGTATGCGCACAGAATAATGCTCGAAAGGGAATTACAACCCCAACAGGCCGCATTCCTGTACCTGAAGGACCATTTAAACATCTAGTGATCGATTACATAGACATGATAAAGACAGTGAGAGGGAAAAGATACATGCTGGTAGTAATTGATCGATTTAGCAAATGGGTGGAGGCAGTACCTTCAAGAGATCAAGGGGCAAAGACGGTGGTAAAATTTCTGACAAATGAAGTGATCCCAAGGTTTGGAATACCTAGCTCAGACAATGGTTCAGCTTTTATCCAGAAAGTGGTCAAACTGGTACTACAGGCGCTGAGGATAAAGCAAAGATTTAGATGTGTATACCACCCTCAGTCACAGGGCATGGTAGAAAAAATTAATGGAACCCTGAAAGTCAAACTAAACAAAATTTGTGCAGACACTATACTTAATTGGGTCGATGCTTTACCGTTAGCATTGATGAGTTACCGCATGCAAACTAATCGAATAACATGCTGTCAGAAACACACTGAGTCTCAGCAATTTGCAGAACGGTAAACTTTATTTTTCGAGTCTGCAGAGTCGGACCCAACCAGCTCCTGCTAGATTGAGTGCCGAATTACACTTTGCACAGTTTTTTATACCCTACTTGTTTACGACTTTGTGAGTTGCACCCATGTGAGGTGCAGACATTCTTCCTTAATCTCATTACAAAATTACAAATGTGATTACCCTTTGGCCCACTTATCAGCCTCAGCGCATTTTGACCGTTATTGTTCAACCGTTAAGCATGTCTTCCCGTTACCCGCATCGCTTCTTTAATCGGCAAGCTATTGTTTCATCCTCATTTTGCAAATTGGTTTATACGTTGCCCTGCAAGTTGCTTTGCACGCTCTTTCTGTGTCAGCACATTCTAAATGGACTCCTTAAGTACCGTCTTTAATTTAATCATTTCTCTCAATGTTTGGAATACCTAGCTCAGACAATGGTTCAGCTTTTATCCAGAAAGTGGTCAAACTGGTACTACAGGCGCTGAGGATAAAGCAAAGATTTAGATGTGTATACCACCCTCAGTCACAGGGCATGGTAGAAAAAATTAATGGAACCCTGAAAGTCAAACTAAACAAAATTTGTGCAGACACTATACTTAATTGGGTCGATGCTTTACCGTTAGCATTGATGAGTTACCGCAAGCAAACTAATCGAATAACATGCCTAGCACCACATGAGATTGCTGCAGGCTGGGAAGCTATCATACCTGTGATAGGGATAAGCAAAAATGTTGAATGGATAAACTATATATAGTATAAATAGCAGAGATTCATCAACTACACCGATGATGCACTGGAGGCCTTAGGGCAACAGCTGGATGCAACTAGCAGGATGGCGTGGCAAAACGGACAGGTACTGGATTGGCTTTTGGCAGAAAAAGGGTGTGTGTGTGTAATGTTTGGAGAACAATGCTGCACTTTCATACCGAACAATACTAGCCCAGAAGGATCATTTACTAAAGCAATGAATAAATTAAAGAATCTGTGGACGGAGGTCAAACAGAATGCAGGATTTGAACATCAGTTTTTTGATTGGTTAGAAAGCAGACTCGGAGGATGGGGAGCATGGCTGACTAAAATAGCAATAACTGTCGGTATTGTATTGTTGAGCTGTGCGCTTGTGCTGTGCTGTTTTCTTCCTTGTCTCAAATCTCTTGTAGTGCGTGCTGCAACCAAACAATTTCCGATGCTCGTGGCAATTACTGAAGCAAGCTTAGTGCAGAAAGAAACATCGAAAATGTGTCGTTACAGCCTACAACACCCGCAGGATGAACAAGAGCAAAACGACAGTGTGGGAGTAGATTGTAAGGGCTTCTGAGTCTTTTTCCCTGTCTCAGGTACAGAGGGACAGGTTTTTGGCTCAGCAGCCCAGGGTAACAGGGAGAGAATACTTCGAGGTCTTGACGCAGAAAATTAAAGTTTACCCGAGATTTGGGAATAAATGCTTGAGTTTATTGGGGCTTTTGTACACGGACTCTTAGTCTTCTTTCTCTGTGTGAGACCCTCTGGGTCTCAAATGGGGTATATATTGGAGTATTGGAGTATAAAAATATTATGGAGTATAAAACTTGTATCATTTGCTGTGTAACTAGTCAGTCTGCTATGCATGTACTCAATTTAGTAGAATGAAGTCTTAGGAATGTAGAAGACAATGGTGTGTTAATGAGAGGTAGCTAAAGAAATGTAGATTAGAACATGATTAAGCCAATTGGTAGGAACAATAGGGACATGATGTACGTGTAGTACATGTAATACGCAACTATAGATCGATTACATATGCTAATACAACTGGACAAATACTATAAAAAATGCTGTGTCCAGAGATCGGTGGGTAATCAGCGACTAGCTCAATGACTGTCTCAGCTTTGATTTGCAAATTAAAGTTTAACCCTTCTTGAAGAATCTTCTGCGTCTCCTGGTCATTTGTGAGGCACGAAGAACCACGACACCAACTGCCACTAAAAGGAAGGAGAAGGAGAGAAGAAAAAGAAGAAATTTTGGAGAAGGTGTTTGGCCAAAATGTACTATTTGTGCAAGAGAACATAGCTCTGTTTATGCAGTGTAACCTTAATATAAGTAAGTTTTGGAAGTACAGTGTGTTCAGGTGGAAATGGGCAAATCATATGCAGAGGTTCTGCAGAAATGACAGTGTGTAAAGTGAATAATTGTATAATAAATTATCTGATTGTCAATGATCTGAAGTTTCATCAGTTTAATGACAGATGTGGTAAATTGTAAAGCACAAACTAAAATTAGGACAGGAAGAAATAAAATTATATTGGAAGCTCGAGATAAAGTACTTAAATCCAGAAGTTAGCAATGATGTTTACAAGTAGGAGGAAATAACACTCAGATTTCAAAGGAGATTCCTTAATGTTTTTCTTTAAACTTACAATGGAAAGCTACAAGCCTGCTAACTAATAGTCAAAAATTTATGAAATTTGCCCATATAAACCTAATGTTATATGTACACAGGAAACCCGGTTGAAATCTTGTATGTTTTAAGCTACAAAGTTATGTTGATGTAAGACAATCAGAATATAGGTAATGGAAGAGTGGCTACCTTTCTCAAAAATAGGACAGTGCATAAAGTTATGGGTCAATTGTGGTCGTAATTTGGGGAAAGAACAGTAAATTACAGTTAATAAATTGTTTGATCATTGTGAAATGTTAGCACCTGATATATTGGAATGTATGGGTGGAAATGGGAAATATCAGGACTCGGTGTTAAGTTTGGAATCTGATATTCATAAGGACCAAGTTAAAAAATTACCAGTAGCAGTTTTCTTTGATGTAGGGAAAGTTAATGATGTGCTATGTTCATGAGGGTTGTTGCTGAAAATGGAAAAGATGGGATAGGTGGTAGAATGTTCAGCTGGATTCAAGGTTTTAGGACGATGCAAGGGAGCAGCATTCTCTAAGGAGTATGACATAGGTAATTGGACTCCACAGGGGAGTATGTGTAGCCCACTCCCTTTTATTATTATGATTAAAGATATTTTCTTAAACGTTGGCTCAGACACTTCCAATCGTTGTATGCTGATGATGGCGCAGCGTGGAAGAGTGGCAGGAATTGAATTATATAGTTAGAAAATGAAGTGGAGGAATTGGGACGTCTGTGGGGTTTAAAATTCTCTGTTGCAAAAACTCAAGTTGTTTGTTTTCCTAAACTGAACATCACTCCCACAACTGATATCAGGTGAATGGTAAATCTCTTAAACAGGAGTCAGTGGTAAAGTTTCTAGGTATGGGGATGGACTCGAGGCTAACATGGAAGGTGCATGTGGACAATGTGTATTGCTTTAATCAGATCTGTCTTTGATTACGGATGAATGCTTATGGGTCAACCTCACCAGTGGTCTTAAAGCCTGAAGATAAAGTTCAAGGTGAAGCATTGAGATTATGTTGTGGTGCTATTAAATCATCCCCATTTCCAGCATCAGTGGTGGAAATGGGTGAAATACCATTACATCTATGCAGGTTGCAGTTAACAATGGTTTACTGAGTTAACAAACGAGGACTAAGTAGGTGATCCAACACTGGCAGAATGTTGGGGGCACCATGTTTGGAAGGTCTTCAGGTTTTGGTGGTTGGGAAATGAATGGGCACAAAATGTGGTGCAGGTGTTACCATTTTCTACCACTCCTCCGCAGTTTTAACCTGTGCCTGGGATCGATTTAAGCCTTCAATAAATGATCAAGATGAAGAATGATTGTGTATCAGTGGCACGGGAAGTTCACAATACATGCAAGGCAGATATTATAGTTTAGGACAGGTCCATGGCAGACAGTTGAGAGCGAGGCCTACAGTGGTGGCAGAGAGAGAGACAGGGTCTGCAGGTATCTCCGCATGGCAGTGAGCGTGGCTCGGAGAATCCAGCATGAACAGCGGAGGGAGAAATGGTCAATAAAACGGCGGGACCAGGGATCCTCGCTGGGCCCGAACTGGGAGGCCTGGAACAGGAGCTGGAATCCCTGTGATACAAGATGGCGGGGGAGACACGTTCCCAAAAACCAGATGTGGCTGTGGTACTGTGTCTGGGTCAGGACATGATCAAAGAGTCGAAGAGAGGTAGAGATCACAGAGGGTGAACAGTGAGAAAGGGTCTCACTGAAATCCCGTTGAAGAGCAGATTTAAACTTCCTCAGGGTAGGCATACCTCGAAGAGTCTTTGCAACAAGTAACAAATAGTAAGCATAAAGTTCACTGCAGATGCTGGGGTCAAATCAACATGTTCAATGTATGGAAGACATGGTTAAATCATTTTTGAATAGTAGGGGAATTAAGTATTATGCAGAAATGGTAGGTTGGTGGAGTAAGTCTACAATCAGATCAGCCATGATCATATTGAATGCCAGAGCAGGTTTGATGGGCCAGATGGGCGACGCCTGCTCTTACTTCCAATGTTAGAGTGTTAGCTGATGTTGATGAGGGTCTGGTGTCTGATATTAGAAATTGTATTTAGAGGCATTAAATTACCAATGCCTTGTACAATTTTAACATTACATCCCAACTCCTAAACTCAATACTCCGATTTATAAAGGCCAGCATAACAAAAGCTTTCTTCACCACCCTATCCACATGAGATCCCACCTTCAGGGAACTATGCACCATTATTCCTAGATCAGTCCATTCTACTGCATTCTTCAATGCCCTACCATTTACCATGTATGTCCTGTTTGGATTATTCCTACCAAAATGTAGCACCTCTCACTTATCAGCTTTAAACTCCATCTGCCATCGTTCAGCCCACTCTTCTAACTGGCTTAAATTTCTCTGCATTATCCACAACACCACCTACCTTAGTATCATCTACATACTTACTAATCCAATTTACCACCCCATCATCTAGATGATTAATGTATATGACAAACAACAATGGACCCAATACAGATACCTGAGGCACACCACTAGTCACCGGCCTCCAGCCTGACAAACAGTTATCCACCACTTCTCTCTGGCATCTCCCATCCAGCCACTGTTGAATCCATTTTATTACTTCAATATTAATACCAATGATTGAACCTTCCTAACTAACCTTCAGTGTGGAATCTTGTCAAAGGCCTTACTGAAGTCCATATAGACAACATCCACTGCTTTACCCTTGTCAACTTTCCTATTCCTCGTAGTCTTATTTCAAATCCCCACGTGTCCATGGAGTACCTCACATCCATGATGGTAAACCCGTTATCGAGTCATTGCTGCATTGTATTTGAAATCCTCTGCTTTTATACCCATTTCTTACCAATTCAACTATATCATTTCAGTGTCATTAGCAACAGGTCTTGTATCTGACCTTTAACATCTTTTTATAGGCTCTTCTCCAGGCCAGCATCCATTTATTGTCCTCTTCCCAGCAAGTGATAATCAGTAATTTATGGTCTTTGTTCTCAATCAACAGCCAGTTTGAATCACACAGACCATTCACAAACCCCTGCATGTCATATCCAACCAAAGAACACCTCACAATTACTTATTTGGAAATTATCCCTGGTTCAGCAGATTACCTGAGGCATCATTGTATCAACTTTAAAACACTGATCAAGCCAAATGACTTAACTCACAAAATGGAGAGCACAGTTTCTTCATAAAATGGTAGCCTCCATCTCCTCCTTCATGGCAAGAACAAAGACAATTGGTCTGTCTGCTTCCACTGTCCTTGATTCATTCAAATTTATTATATATTGTATAATAAATATGTATAAAGTACAACAAAAGGATTTGTTGGTATCTGTTGCCCAGAACAAGGAAGGTCACTGAGAGATGAATTTGCAGCCCAGCAACCAGTGTTCCTTTGAGATACTCAACACTGATGGTGTTGGCACTTCAAGTAACCTGCATGGGTTTGGATTCACTTCAGGTGCCCAAACGGAATCCCACACACGATGAGGATGGTTGCAAGATTTACAGACGTAGAGACCACAGAGTCACGGTGCTGAAGGTAGGAAGAGTCATCACTCTACAGTAAGGAGGGAGCACCCATAAGACCATAAAACAAAGGAGCAGAAGTCGGCCATTTGGCCCATCGAGTCTACTCCGCCATTTCATCATGAGCTGATCCAATCTCCCCTTTAGTCCCAATCCCCTACCTACTCACCATAACCTTTGATGCCCTGACTACTCAGATACATATCAGTCTCTGCCTTAAATACACCCAATGACTTGGCCTCCACTGCCGCCCGTGGTAACAAATTCCACAGATTCATCACCCTCTGGCTAAAAAAAAAAATCGCATCTCTGTTCTGAATGGGCACCCTGCAATCCTCAAGTCATGTCCTCTCGTACTAGACTCCCCCACCATGGGAAACAACTTTGCCACATCCACTCTGTCCATGCCTTTCAACATTTGAAATGTTTCTATGAGGTCCCCCCCCATTCTTCTAAACTCCAAGGAGTACAGTCCAAGAGCGGTCAAATGTTCCTCATATGTTAACCCTCTCATTCCCGGAATCAGTCTAGTGAATCTTCTCTGAACCATCTCCAATGTCAGCACATCCTTTCTTAAATAAACAGCTCAAAACTGCACACGGTATTCCAAGTGAGGTCTTACCAGTGCCTTATAGAGCCTCAACATCACATCCCTGCTCCGATACTCTATTCCTCTAGAAAGGAATGCCAACATTGCATTCGCCTTCTTCACCACCGACTTAACCAGGAGGTTCACCTTAAGTGTATCCTGCACGAGGACTCCCAAGTCCTGTTGCATCTCCGAACTTTGAATTCTCTCCCCATTTAAATAATATTCTGCCCGTTTATTTCTTCTACCAAAGTGCATGACCGTACACTTTCGGACATTGTAATTCATTTGCCACTTCTTTGCCCATTCCCCCAATCTATCCAAGTCTCTCTGCAGACTCTCTGTTTCCTCAGCACTACCGGCCCCTCCACCTATCTTTGTTTCATCAGCAAACTTAGCCACAAAGCCATCTATTCCATAATCCGAATAGTTGATATACAACGTAAAAAGCGGCCCCAACACGGACCCCTGTGGAACACCACTGATAACCAGCAGCCAACCAGAATTGGATCCTTTTATTCCCACTCTCTGTTTCCTGCCAATCAACCAATGCTCTATCCACGTTTGTAACTTTCCCGAAATTCCATGGGCTCCTATCTTGTTTAGCAGCCTCATGTGCGGCACCTTGTCAAAAGCCTTCTGAAAATCCAAATACACAACATCCACTGCATCTCCCTTGTCTAGCCTACTTGTAATTTCCTCAAAAAATTGTCAGGCAGGATTTTCCTTTAAGGAAACCATGCTGAGTTCTGCCTATCTTGTCACATGCCTCCAGCTACTCCGTAAACTCATCCTTGACAATTGACTCCAACAACTTTCCAACCACTGATGTCAAGCTAACAGGTCTGTAATTTCCTTTATGCTTCCTTGCCCCCTTCTTAAATAGCGGAGTGACATTTGCAATCTTCTAGTCCTCTGGAACCAGGCCAGAATCTATCGACTTTTGAAAGACCATTGCTAATGCCTCTGCAATCTCCACTGCTACTTGCTTCAGAACATGAGGATGCATTCCATCTGGTCCAGGAGATTTATCTACCCTTAGAATATTCAGCTTCCTGAGTACTTTCTCTGTCTTAATTGTGACTGCGTATATTTCTCTTCCCTGACACCCTTGAATGTCCGGTATATTGCTGATGTCTTCCTCAGTGAAGACTGATGCAAAATACTCGTTCAGTTCCTCCGCCATCTCCTTATCTCCCATTACAGTTTCTCCAGCATCATTTTCTATCGGTCCTATATCTACTCTCACTTGTCTTTTACTCTTTTATATACTTGAAAAAGCTTTTAGTATCCTCTTTGATATTATTTGCTAGCTTCCTTTCATAGTTCATCTTTTCCCTCTTAATGACTTCTTTCTTCTTCTTTGTAATATATGACTTGCACCTTCCTCACTTCTCGCATAAACTCCAGCCACTGCTGCTCTGCCATCCTTCCCGCTAGTGTCCCTTTCCAGTCAACCTTGGCCAGTTCCTCTCTCATGCCACTGTAATTTCCTTTACTCCACTGAAATATCGACACATTGAATTTCGCTTCTCTTTCTCAAATTTCACAGTGAACTCAATCTTGTTATGATCACTGACTCCTAAGGGTTCCTTCACCTCAATCTCTCTAATCACCTCTGGTTCATTACACAAAACCCAATCCAGTACAGCTGATCCCCTAGTGGGCTCAACAGCAAGCTGTTCTAAAAAGACATCTCGTAGACATTCTACAAATTCTCTCTCTTGAGATCCAGTGCCGACCTGATTTTCCCAATCTACTCGCATGTTAAAATCCCCTACAATTATCATAACACTGCCTTTCTGGCAAGGCTTTTCTATTTCCTGTTGTAATTTGTAGTCCACATCACTGCAGCTCTTTGGAGGCCTGTAGATAACTGACATCAGGGTCCTTTTACCCCTGCGATTTCCTAGCTCAACCCATAAAGATTCCGTACCTTCCGATCCTATGTCAACTCTTTCTAATGATTTAATATCATTTCTTACCATTAAAGCCACGCCACCACCTCTGCCTACCTGCCTATCCTTCCGATACACCGTGTATCCTTGGACGTTCAGCTCCCAGAGACATGCATCCTTTAGCCATGTCCTTATGCTGTGTGCATTTAAGTATAACACCCTAAGTCCAGTATTTGGTACTATTTGCATTGATTGCACTGAAACTTTATTGCACTGCAACTCATCCCAATGGCTGCAAATCAAGTCAAGTCACTTTTATTATCATTTCGACCATAACACCATGGTCCTGAAAACATCATCATTTTTACTATGCACTGTACCATGCTAGTACAGTGCACAGTAAAAATGAGATGTTTTCAGGACCATGGTGTTACATGACACAGTACAAAAAACTAGACTGAACTACATAATAAAAAAAAACACAGAGAAAGCTACAGTAGACTACAGACCTACACTGGTCTGCATAAAGTGCACAAAAACAGTGCAGGCATTGCAATAAATAATAAACAGGACAGTAGGGCAAGGTGTCAGTCCAGGCTTCGGGTATTGAGGAGTCTGATAGCTTGGGGGAAGAAACTGTTACATAGTCTGGTCGTGAGAGCCCGAATGTTTTGGAGCCTTTTCCCAGACGGCAGGAGGGAGAAGAGTTTGTATGAGGGGTGCATGAGGTCCTTCATAATGCTGTTTGCTTTGTGGATGCAGCGTGTAGTGTAAATGTCTGTGATGGCAGGAAGAGAGACCCCGATGATCTTCTCAGCTGACCTCACTATCCGCTGCAGCGTCTTGTGATCCGAGACGGTGCAATTTCTGAACCAGGCAGTGATACAGCTGCTCAGGATGCTCTCAATACAACCCCTGTAGAATGTGATGAGGATGGGGGGTGGGAGATGGACTTTCCTCAGCCTTTGCAAAACGTAGAGACGCTGTTGGGCTTTCTTTGCTATGGAGCTGGTGTTGAGGGACCAGGTGAGATTCTCTGTCAGGTGAACACAGGTCGCTCCGTGCCCTCCTGAAGTCAACAACCATCTCTTTTGTTTTGTTCACATTCAGAGACAGGTTGTTGGCTCTGCACCAGTCCGTTAGCCGCTGCATTTCCTCTCTGTAAGCTGATTCGTCGTTCTTGCTGATGAGACCCATCACGGTCGTGTCATCGGTGAACTTGATGATGTGGTTCGAGCTGTGTGTTGCAGCACAGTTGTGGGTCAGCAGAGTGAACAGCAGTGGACTGAGCACGCAACCCTGGGAGCCTCGTGCTCAGTGCGATGGTGTTGGAGATGCTGCTGCCGATCTGGACTGACAGACGTCTCCCAATCAGGAAGTCTAGGATCCAGTTGCAGAGGGAGGTGTTCAGGCCCAGTAGGCTCAGCTTTCCAATCAGCTTCTGAGGGATGATTGTGTTGAATACTGAACTGAAGTCTATATACAGCATCCGAACGTATGTGTCTTTTTTGTCCAGGTGGGTCAGGGCCAGGTGGAGGGTGGTGGCAATGGCGTCATCTGCTGAGCGGTTGGGATGGTACGCAAACTGCAGGGGGTCCAGTGAGGGGGCAGCAGGGTCTTGATATGCCTCATGACGAGCCTCTCGAAACACTTCATGATGACGGATGCAAGTGCAACGGGACAGTAGTCATTGAGGCAGGACACAGAAGACTTCTTCGGCATGGGGACGATGGTAGTGACCTTGAAGCACGTTGGAATGGTGGCGCTGCTCAGAGAAATGTTAAAGATGTCAGTGAGAACATCTGCTAGCTGGTCTGCACATCCTCTGAGCACTCTACCAGGGATGCTGTCTGGTCCAGCAGCCTTCCCTGGGTTGACCCTGCACAGGGTTCTTCTCACGTCGGCCACGGTGAGACAAGATCCTGGTCATTCGCAGGAGGGGTGGACTTCCTCGCCGTCATGTCATTTTCTGCCTCAAACCGGCCGTAGAAGTTATTCAGCGCATCTGGGAGGGAGGCATTACCTGCACAGTCAGGTGATATTTTCCTGCAATTGGTGATGTCCTGGATGCCCTTCCACATGCACCGCGTGTCGCCGCTGTCCTGGAAGTGACTGTGCACACTTTGCCCCTCTGATGGCTCGGGACAGTTTGCCCCTTGCTGTTGTTAAAGCTGCCTTGTGAGCTGCTCTGAAGGCTGAGTCGCGGGACCTCAGCAGCGCACGCACCTCCGTGGTCATCCACGGCTTCCGGTTAGTGTGTATAGTGATGGTCTTGGACAGAGTAACATCATCAATGTACTTGCTGATGTAGCTGGTCACTGATGCCGTGTACTCCTCTACGTTGGTAGAGTCGCCATTGGTTGCAGCCTCCCTGAACATGTGCCAGTCAGTGTTCTCAAAGCAGTCTTGAAGAGCGGAGATGGCTCCTGCTGGCCAGGTTTTCACCTGCTTCTGAACTGGTCTGGAGCGCCTGACGAGCGGTCTGTATGCTGGGATTAGCATAACAGAGATGTTAAAAAGACACATACGTTCGGATGCTGTATATAGACTTCAGTTCAGCATTCAACACAATCATCCCTCAGAAGCTGATTGGAAAGCTGAGCCCACTGGGCCTGAACACCTCCCTCTGCAACTGGATCCTAGACTTCCTGATTGGGAGACCTCAGTCAGTCCAGATCGGGAGCAGCATCTCCAACACCATCGCACTGAGCACGAGGCTCCCAGGGTTGTGTGCTCAGTCCACTGCTGTTCACTCTGCTGACCCACAACTGTGCTGCAACACACAGCTCGAACCACATCATCAAGTTCACCGATGACACGACCGTGGTGGGTCTCATCAGCAAGAACGATGAGTCAGCTTACAGAGAGGAGGTGAAGCAGCTAACGGACTGGTGCAGAGCCAACAACCTGTCTCTTAATGTGAACAAAACAAAAGAGATGGTTGTTGACTTCAGGAGGGCACGGAGCGACCTGTGTTCACCTGACAGAGAATCTCACCTGGTCCCTCAACACCAGCTCCATAGCAAAGAAAGCCCAACAGCGTCTCTATGTTTTGCGAAGGCTGAGGAAAGTCCATCTCCCACCCCCCATCCTCATCACATTCTACTGGGGTTGTATTGAGAGCATCCTGAGCAGCTGCATCACTGCCTGTTTCGGAAATTGCACCGTCTCGTATCACAAGACGCTGCAGCGGATAGTGAGGTCAGCTGAGAAGATCATCGGGGTCTCTCTTCCCGCCATCATGGACATTTACACTACACGCTGCATCTAGAAAGGAAACAGCATTATGAAGGACCTCATGCACCCCTCATACAATCTCTTCTCCCTCCTGCCGTCTGGGAAAAGGCTCCAAAACCTTTGGGCTCTCACAACCAGACTATGTAACAGTTTCTTCCCCCAAGCTACCTCCGCACTGTCCCATCCCAGTATCAGACACAGAGTGAAGCTATCTCTGCACCGTCCCAACCCAGTATCAGACACAGACTGAAGCTCCCTCCATACTGTCCCATCCCAGGATCAGACACAGACTGAAGTTCCCTCCACACCGTCCCATCCTAGGATCAGACACAGAGTGAAGCTCCCTCCACTCCGTCCCATCCCAGTATCAGACACAGACTTAAGCTCCCTCCACACCGTCCCATCCCAGTATCAGACACAGACTGAAGCTCCCTCCGCACCGTCCCATCCCAGTATCAGACACAGAGTGAAGCTCCCTCCACACTGTCCCATCATAGTATCAGACACAGAGTGAAGCTCCCTCCGCACTGTCCCATCCCAGTATCAGACACAGACTTAAGCTCCCTCCACACCGTCCCATCCCAGTATCAGACACAGACTGAAGCTCCCTCCGCACCGTCCCATCCCAGTATCAGACACAGTGAAGCTCCCTCCACACTGTCCCATCATAGTATCAGACACAGAGTGAAGCTCCCTCCGCACCGTCCCATCCCAGTATCAGACACAGAGTGAAGCTCCCTCTGCACCGTCCCATCCAAGTATTAGACACAGAGTGAAGCTCCCTCTGCACCGTCCCATCCCAGGATCAGACACAGCAAAGCTCCCTCCACACCGTCCCATCCTAGTATCAGACACAGTGAAGCTCCCTCCACACCGTCCCATCCCAGGATCAGACACAGAGTGAAGCTCCCTCCACTCCGTCCCATCCCAGTATCAGACACAGACTTAAGCTCCCTCCACACCGTCCCATCCCAGTATCAGACACAGACTGAAGCTCCCTCCGCACCGTCCCATCCCAGTATCAGACACAGTGAAGCTCCCTCCACACTGTCCCATCATAGTATCAGACACAGAGTGAAGCTCCCTCCGCACCGTCCCATCCCAGTATCAGACACAGAGTGAAGCTCCCTCTGCACCGTCCCATCCAAGTATTAGACACAGAGTGAAGCTCCCTCTGCACCGTCCCATCCCAGGATCAGACACAGCAAAGCTCCCTCCACACCGTCCCATCCTAGGATCAGACACAGAGTGAAGCTCCCTCCACTCCGTCCCATCCCAGTATCAGACACAGACTTAAGCTCCCTCTGCACTGTCCCATCCCAGGATCAGACACAGCAAAGCTCCCTCCACACCGTCCCATCCTAGGATCAGACACAGAGTGAAGCTCCCTCCACTCCGTCCCATCCCAGTATCAGACACAGACTTAAGCTCCCTCCACACCGTCCCATCCCAGTATCAGACACAGACTGAAGCTCCCTCCGCACCGTCCCATCCCAGTATCAGACACAGTGAAGCTCCCTCCACACTGTCCCATCATAGTATCAGACACAGAGTGAAGCTCCCTCCGCACCGTCCCATCCCAGTATCAGACACAGAGTGAAGCTCCCTCTGCACCGTCCCATCCAAGTATTAGACACAGAGTGAAGCTCCCTCTGCACCGTCCCATCCCAGGATCAGACACAGCAAAGCTCCCTCCACACCGTCCCATCCTAGTATCAGACACAGTGAAGCTCCCTCCACACCGTCCCATCCCAGGATCAGACACAGAGTGAAGCTCCCTCTGCACTGTCCCATCCCAGGATCAGACACAGAGTGAAGCTCCCTCTGCACCGTCCCATCCCAGTATCAGACACAGAGTGAAGCTCCCTCTGCACCGTCCCATCCCAGGATCAGACACAAAGTGAAGCTCCCTCTGCACCATCCCATCTCAGGATCAGACACAAAGTGAAGCTCCCTCCGCACTGTCCCATCCCAGTATCAGACACAGAGTGAAGCTCCTTCTGCACCGTCCCATCCTAGTATCAGACACAGAGTGAAGCTCCCTCCACACCGTCCCATCCCAGGATCAGACACATGTAACCCCTTGGGTCGCCTCAGGCTCGCTCAGCTCGTTCTCGTCTAGGGGGAGCAGCCTTCGGCCCCGCCAAACTGGGTAATCAGCTGGTGTGGATGCAGTGTGATGTCCCCGCCTCGCCCAAAAACAGACAGTACACGATTAAATGAGTACAATTTATAAAGGTTACTATAACTAAGTGATTAATAATGATACAGTATATATGAAGAGAAAATTAAAGAAAAGGCACCAAACTTATCAAAGTCCAAACCACTTCGTGCACAGCCTTTGGAGCTCAATTACTGAAGTCTTCTGGCCACCATTCGCTCCCCTCCGAACTCCTCGACTCTCCAAACAGCTCAGGACCCTCCGAGTGGTCAACCAAGCACATCTAGCTTCATCCCCCCCCCCTCCACGGAGAATCTCCCGGCCTCGGACCCCCCTTTGGGGTCCGGTCCTCGCCCAGCTTAGAGCATTGCGTCCTCTCTCTCGACCCCCTCGCGCCGATCTGCCCAAAAGCCCGTCAACAAAAGCTTACAGACTCAGAAGAAAGAACATTAATCCCCATTTGGTTTACAAAGGAATACCATTCTCGTTATCAGTAAATTAGCATTCCTGCTAGTTAACAAAAGGAAACCCTTTCCCAACAGTAACAAAAAAGAAACCCCCTTTACACTCTCCCTCCACCAAATAAAAGTCATGTCCTCATGACTACTAAATAACTCGCCACCTTTCCTGCCAACACACCGTAACCCAAGCACAAACAGTGACATCTCCTCCCCACACAGTAACCCTCACGCCCTGTTCCTCAGGCGCTACTTAGGCCAACTATCTGGGAGTTCCCTAACCCTTCTGAGGCCTCCGTACCCCCTCACCTAAACCCTTCAGGCTCGGACACAACTGGGGATACCTTGGGCCCACTACCAACTCCTCTCTCAACCTCTCACTCATGCCCCACACTGCACACAGCTAACCCTCCCCGCTACACCTGACTCAGTGGGAGAAGGGCCAAAGGTCTCTTCCTCAATCGAGGGAAAGTCAGCAAAAGGCAGCATGTACCACACATCCAGCACATCATCCATCGAATCTGTATTCTTCCTCATTCCTGTGATCGGTAGCTGCTGTTTGATCTTCTCCAAACGGAAACACGTGGCCTGCACTGCTCCCACAGTCTCTTCAACCTCCTGTTCAGTATTCACTGCACTTCTCTCCAGCTTTTTCTTCCTCATGACTTCTTCCAGATCAACTTTCAGGTTTTGCAGTTCATTTGAACTGTCGATGGTCATCTTCAGGTTCCCTTCAAGCCTCCGCTTCTCTCTTCTGAGATTTGTCTGTAATTTCTTCACCTCCGCAAACTCCCCTCTCCGGGTTCTCAGTTTGCTATTACCCTCAGTCAGACAACTTTCTTCATTCTCTCCAACTTGAAAGAATGGTTCCAGATCACTTTCTCCAGTCTCTCCGTCTTCATTTCAAACTTGGTTCCATAGAAACAGTCACTCACGAGCTGCGATCTTCGCCAGCCCTGGCACGTGTCCCGAAAACACTTTAACTCGTAGTGCTCAGCTGCTCCTGCAACAACCTCACTTCATATTCTCCTGAGGCAAATCCAAACACCAAGAGATCATCCACATACACCAAAACTCCAAACGCCTTCACATCCCCTATGGTCTTCCACCTGCCCCGCAGGAAGGTTGCAAGGGCTCCAGAAATGCCCCGTGGCATCTTTTCGGACCCGAAGACTCCTAGGGAATTTATAACAGCCGTCTTCTCCTTGTTGGCCCCACTCATCGGGATCTGGCAACATCCACTCCTCAGATCCAGCACCTTAAACCATTTCGCACCACTCAGACCATATTCTGGGCACTGACAGTGCGCCTCTTCAACGCAATACAATCTACACACACGCTGCCTACATCTTCCACGGCTTCAGGGGCCAGTCACCGCAACCTCTCTCTCTCCGAGGTGTCTTCAGCAGTCAACTCCGCTCCCTCGTGGTATTTCGCAGCGTCCACTAGGAGGGTCTCACCCTCAGATACTTCCCCCAGGCCGTACCGCCAATGGCTCTTGTTTGAATTCGGTATCGGCACAATGCTGCTACACATGTCCGCACAAGCAGCTCGAAACTCTGGGTGCATCGACAATGCCTCCAAACAGCGCTCACCCGCCTCCTCCGGGCAGGCCCCCAAGCGCACCAGCAGGATATTGGTTCTCTCTAGACCAGAAACGCTGCCCGTCTCAACAGGGTCCGGACACATCAGCATTAACGATTCATGAACTTCAGTCTCCTCCACATTTGCCTCCAAGAACTCCGTTTTCACTGACCAACAACCGTCGTCTGGATAATCACCGGCACTGGTACCCCAAATCTCCAGTGTCCTCAATGTCGTCAAGGGTAAATGCTTCCAATAACGGTTATAAAACAAACTGTACAGCAACTTAACCGGTGCCGAGGATGGCTTTAACTTGACTTCCATCCATCCGTAACAACACCTGTGCGCTTGGTCCCTCTAAGCCTTCAGGAATAGGGTCTGCTCCTTTCGGGAGTTCGTTGGTACATTGCTGGGAACGTGCTCCCCCAGAGACCCCAAGCCGTTCCCCCACTGGGCCTCCTCTAAGTTTCCCGACACCTCTCGAATCAACGGAACAACTGATCCCCTTGACAGATCCCCTTGGCACCACAAGCAATTTACCTGCCCCCCCTAGGTAAAAAGAGATACCCTAAAAACTTCCCACCACGGATATGATAAGCCCCCCAGCTGCGGCATTTGACTTCCAGTCGAACCACACGCATTTTCCCACACTTTCCCAGAACTGGCAGCGGTCACTTCGAGGTAATTGCGCCTGACAGTTCTAACAAAGTCACCAGCCCGCCTACTCAAACTTTCAACCCGTCCCTGTCGCTCTCCCTCAGCCAAGCACTGCCACTCACCCAACAACTGAGGGGTCCGCTCCGCCCACGCCTCCGCCCCTTTAGGGCTGGACGTTATTCCAACAACCGGGCGGAGCTCACCACTGCTGAAACATCCCAACCTGTCACTCCTCAATCTCCAAACCGTACGGACAACCCATGGTCCCACCACCATTTCGTCAGCACTAGTCGGAACTCGAACAACGACCTCCAGGCTACCAACAGCAGCCACCCCACCCAACACACACGCAGTGATAACCAGCAATCACACACACACAAAGGCACACCAGCTCTTCGCCGCAGACACAATTTAAAGAGGGTGATCACACAGCTTCCACAGAAATCAACCCCAGACGAGCACCCCACAATGTAACCCCCTGGGTCGCCTCAGGCTCGCTCAGCTCGTTCTTGTCTAGGGGGAGCAGCCTTCGGCCCCGCCAAACTGGGTAATCAGCTGGTGTGGATGCTGTGTGATGTCCCCGCCTCGCCCAAAAACAGACAGTACACCATATGCGATTAAATGAGCACAATTTATAAAGGTTACTATAACTAAGTGATTAATAACGATACAGTATATATGAAGAGAAAATTAAAGAAAAGGCGCCAAACTTATCAAAGTCCAAACCACTTCGTGCACAACCGTTGGAGCTCAATTACTGAAGTCTCCTGGCCACCATTCGATCCCCTCCGAACTCCTCGACTCGTAGCTCAGGACCCTCCGAACTCCTCAACTCTCCAAACAGCTCAGGACACTCCGAGTGGTCAACCAAGCACATCTAGCTTCATCCCCCCCCCTCCTCGGAGAATCTCCCGGCCTCGGACCCCTCTTTGGGGTCCGGTCCTCGCCCAGCTTAGAGCATTGCGTCCTCTCTCTCGACCCCCTCGCGCCGATCTGCCCAAAAGCCCGTCAACAAAAGCTTACAGACTCAGAAGAAAGAACATTAATCCCCATTTGGTTTACAAAGGAATACCATTCTCGTTATCAGTAAATTAGCATTCCTGCTAGTTAACAAAAGGAAACCCTTTCCCAACAGTAACAAAGAAAAAAAAAGAAACCCCCTTTACACACAGATTGAAGCTCCCTCCACACCGTCCCATCCTAGTATCAGACACAGAGTGAAGCTCCCTCCACACCGTCCCATCCTAGTATCAGACACAGAGTGAAGCTCCCTCCGCACCGTCCCATCCCAGGATCAGACACAGAGTGAAGCTCTCTCCACACCGTCCCATCCCAGTATCAGACACAGAGTGAAGCTCCCTCCGCACCATCCCATCCCAGGATCAGACACAGAGTGAAGCTCCCTCTGCACCGTCCCATCCCAGTATCAGACACAGAATGAAGCTCCCTCCGCACTGTCCCATCCTAGTATCAAACACAATATTGAGCTGTTCTGAATGAGCTGGGAGAAATCGAGGAAAAACTACTGAATTAAGTTTGTGAGATACATTGGAGGTGGTACAAAATGTCTCTTGGTCATTGTGGGTGAGCGGCTGTTTTACTGCGGAAGCTTTGTTTGGAGTTTTTCTGCCAGTTTGGACTGGATTCGTTGACGGCTGCCAACTGCATAGCTCCCAGCTGCGGCTGTTGGCAACTCGCCAGGAAGCCGGGTTGCTCCAAAAACTGGAGACAAACATTGTTGTTCCCCCACTAACATTGGGACAACATCCCTCTCCTTTATCGTCATGATTCTTGTTTGGTGTAGGAGACAGAGCATCTGTTGAGAAGTCTCGACCTCTCACGGCCTCGGAGTTCTTCAAGACCGATGGAGCCTTTCCTGGTGTTGGAATTTCTGGTGCCAAGCCAGCAAACTCTGTCGAGTACAAACTTTTCCAGCCAGTTACTCAACTCGCTCCAGGACTTTATAACCATCACCTCTGTATATTTCTCGATTTGGACATAGTGCAAGCATGCCGGACCAGTGTCCAGGGAGTCACACGCCTTCGGGGAGTTATACAAAGGTGGCTGCCTCTCCAGCCTCAGACAATGCCCTGTTTTGGTCAGTGGAAGAGGAACGCGGGGTCCAATGTATTTTGCATCCTGGAATTACTCTGGAAAAGTGTGTAGAGGCCATGGAGAACTTGGTTGGGAAAGATGGTATTTTGGCTACTGAGAAAGTATTCAGCAAGGCAGTGTTTTATCTGGAGAATAATGAGTTAATGCCCTGGGCTCTCAGCAGGGGGAATCATGGTGGAAAACATCTTCTTACAGGTGGAGCTGGTGACAACTCCCTCTCAACGAATCGTCCTCGGTCACCTCAAGCCTTTCCTCCCCAACGAGCCCGCTTGGGACAAGTGAGGTCAGGGATAACTGCCATAAGGCACAAATTTAAGAGATCCAGCCTCTCTTTCTGGTGTCAGGTGTTCATGCAGCTGGAATGGGAGGACAATGTTGAGGACCAGTTTACTCTCTGGCGCAAGGGGGTTGACTATCATGTGTTTTGGAGCTCTGAGTGCCCACGGTGCCAAGCGTGTAGGGAGGTGGGGCACTTTCGGAGGGACTGTCCTAACACCTGAAACCCTGATGAGTCCACTTCAGGCACCGGTGCCCCAGCTACCTCTGCCCCTGCTCCTACCCCTGTCCCTATGCCTGCATCTGTTTCTGCCCTTGCCCCTGCCCCTGTGTTTTGGGTGGGAGATCTTGAGGCTACGTGCAGGGAGGTTCAGGGGGGATGGGATGGAGCCTGTGCAGAATAAGAAGACATCCAAACTCCCTAAGGAGTCGGCCCCCAGGACCGCAGAGCTCACACCCATTTGCCCTGAAGTGCAGTGGGAGGCTCAGGGAAGTGCGCAGGTGGACGGGGCAATGGAAGCGGAGGGTGCCGCCACATCGTGAATCCTGCACCTGTGTGCTCCTCCGGCTTGAGGAGAAGGGGCTCTTCCCCCAAGAGGGCAGGCAATGTAGATGATGGGGAGTCCCAGGAAGAGGTGGGAATCCGGGTGGCGGTTGTAGCCACCAGTCCTGTGGTAGGTGGTGTGGTTGTGCAGAAAGTTAGTGCTAGCCCTGTTTGCACAAATGAGACAGCCCTGGAGCCCTCCACCCAGGACTTAGTACTAAGCGCTCAGGCTGCCAGTGGATCCCTTGGACCAGAGATGCTGGGGTCCTCCTCATAACTGTTCCCTGGGGAGGGCGATATACTCTGTTTGCCGACTCCATCAACTAATGGCCCATAGGGAGTCCCTGGGGATTGTCCCTCTATTCGTAACTGTCAGTAAGACAGATGCGACAATGGAGCGGGCAGGTATGACTGAGGTACCCACTGAGCAGTGTGGGTTACAAGTGCAGCCACCTATTAGAACACACAAAGAGGAAGATGGGGGATCTATTTGTAGTGAGGGGTTGGAGGGAGACTCGTTTGATAGCAAGACAATGGACATCCTCACCCTTCCTGAGAAATCCCCGTTGATAACTGTAGAGGAAATCAGAGGGTTCATTCTCTCCTCTGAGGGTGCAAAGCATTGCCGGAAGCTAGTTTTGCTTCACTGGTCTAGCATGCCGAGGCTGGAGAAGTCCCTGCGAGTCATCCTCAAATGGAAGGGGAAGAGGAATGCAGTGTCGACGAATGACAGGCGACAGCTGAAATCATAGAAACATAGAAAACCTACAGCACAACACAGGCCCTTCGACCCACAAAGCTGTGCCGAACATGCCCCTACATTAGAACTACCTAGGCTTTACCCATAGTCCTCTATTTTTCTAAGCTCCATGTACCCATCCAGGAGTCTCTTAAAAGACCCTATCGTTTCCGCCTCCACCACCGCAGTCATCAGCCCATTCCACGTACTCAGCACTCTCTGAGTAAAAAACTTACCCCTGACATCTCCTCTGTACCTTCTTCCAAGCAACTTAAAACTTTGCCTTCTCATGCCAGCCATTTCAGCCCTGGGGAAAAGCCTCTGACTATCCACGCGATCAATGCCTCTCATTATCTTATACACCTCTATCAGGTCACCTCTCATCCTCCGTCGCTCCAAGGAGAAAAGGCCGAGTTCACTCAACCTACTCTCATAAGGCATGCTCCCCAATCCAGGCAGGATCCTTGTAAATCTCCTCTGCACCTTTTCTATGGTTTCCATGTCCTATAGTAAGGAGACCAGAAGAGAGCACAGTACTCCAAGTGGGGTCTGACCAGAGTCCTATATAGCTGCAACATTGCCTCTTGGCTTTTAAACTCAACCCCACAGTTGAGGAAGGCCAACTGTGCTTTCTATGCTTTCTTAACCACAGAGTCAACCTGTGTAGCAGCTTTGAGTGTCCTATGGACTCAGACCCCAAGATCCCTCTGATCCTCCACACTGCCAAGAGTCTTACCATTACTGCTATATTCTGCCATCATATTTGACCTACCAAAATGAACCACTTCACATTTATCTGTGTTGAACTTCATCTGTCACTTCTCAGCCCAGTTTTGCATCCTATCAATGTCCCGTTGTAACCTCTGACAGCCCTCCACAATATCCACAACACCCCAACCTTTGTGTCATCAGCAAACTTACTAACCCATTCCTCCACTTCCTGATCCAGGTCATTATAAAAATCAATACAAAGTGTAGGGGTTCCCAGAACAGATCCCTGAGGCACTCCACTTGTCACTGACCTCTATGCAGAATATGACCTGTCTACAACCATTCTTTGCCTTTGGTGTGCAAGCCAGTTCTGGATCCACAAAGCTATGTCCCCTTGGATCCCCTGATCCATACTTTCTCAATAAACCTTGCATTTGGGGTACCTTATCAAGTGCCTTGCTGAAATCCATATACACTACGTCTACTACTCTTTCTTCATCAATGTGTTTAGTCACATCCTCAAAAAATTCAGTCAGGTTCGTAAGGCATGACCTGCTCTTGACAAAACCATGCTGACTATTCCTAATCATATTATACCTCTCCAAATGTTCATAAATCCTGCCTCTTGGGATCTTCTCCATCAACTTATCAACCACTGAAATGAGACTCACCGGTCTATAATTTCCTGGGCTATCTCCACTCCCTTTCTTGAATAAGGGAACAACATCTGCAACCCTCCAATCGTCCAGAACATCTCTTATCCCCATTGATGATGCAAAGATCATCGCCAAAGGCTCAGCAATCTCCTCCCTCACCTCCCACAGTAGCCTGAGGTACATCTCATCCGGTCCCGACGACTTATCCAATTTGATGCTTTCCAAAAGCTCCAGCACGTCCTCTTTCTTAATATCTACATGCTCAAGCTTCTTGGTCCACTGCAAGCCATCTCTACAATCACCAAGATCCTTTTCCATAGTAAATACTGAAGTAAAGTATTCACTAAGTACCTCTGTTATTTCCTCCGGTTCCATACACACTTTCAAACTGTCATACTTGATACGTCCTATTCTCTCACGTCTTATCCTCTTGTTGGTAGGGTGTCGATGGGAATTCCTTGGAAAATAGTACCTTGTAATTATCCATAAACATACCTAGTAGCTTCATCTGCTAAACATGTCAATCACTAACTTCATATGCACCATGATCCCCTCTTTCAGATCCAAAAGCACATATTATTCCTCTCTGTGCAGCAAGTTGGTACTTGAAGCTTTTGTATCTGCTTTAAACACTTTGCATGATCACCAGTGTTACTATTCCTTTCCTGTGGTGACTTCTGAATCACATTTAAATCACCATACTCTTTCATTAATCCTTGCACTTCATCTTTCGCTAGTTCGGCTGCTTCCTCGAGTTTACTTTTCTCTTTAAGTAATTTCTCACGCTTCTACTGAGCCTGGTTCTTATGCATCAAGCCTATACCTCTTTGACACTTAGATTAGTAACCCTTTAAGGGCTTCTACCTCCTTTTGGATCCTTGTGCATTCTCCTTCCAACCTTTTACACTAGATTTCTGTAACTGAAGGTTTTTCTCTTCGTTTTTACCCTCCGCCCACACTAAAATGGTGTTTTCATCCCCCGAAACTGGAGCTTTTCAGAAACCCTTTCCAGGGTGGATATTTTTGAATAAGCCCTCCAGCAGCGGCATTTCATTTCCAGGTGAACCACATGCATTTTCCCACACTTTCACATAACTGGCAGCTGTCACTCCGAGGTAATTGTACCAGACAGTTCTAACAATGCCACCAGCCTGCATACTCAAACTTTCAACCAATCCCTGTCGCTTTTCCTCAGCCAAGCACTGCCACTCACCCAACAACTGAGATGTCCACTCCACCCACACCTCCGCCCCTTTAGGGCTGGACATTATTCCCACAACCGGGTGGAGCCCACCATAGCTGGAACATACCCCGTCCTTCCCCGCTCCCTTAACAACATGGACAGCCCATAGCCCCACCACCATTTCGTCAACGCTAGTCTGAACTCGAACAACAACCTCCGGGCTATCAACTGCAGCCACCCCACCCAACACACATGCAGCGATAACCAGCAATCGCACACCCGCAAACGCACACCAGCTCTTCGCCACAGACAGAATTTAAAGAGAGCGATCACACAGCTTCCACAGAAAGCAATCCCGGACGAGCCCTCACAATGTAACCCCTTGGGTCACTTCAGGCTCGCTCAGCTCATTCTCATCTAGGGGGAAGCATCCTTCAGCCCCGCCAAACTGGGTAATCAGCTTGTGTGGATGCTGCGTGATGTCCCCACCTCGCCAAAAAAAACAAACAGTACAACATGTGCGATTAAATGATTACAATTTATAAAGATTACTATAACTCAGTGATTAACAACCATACAGTATATATGAAGGAAAAGAAAATAAAGAAAAGGCGCCAAACTTATCAAAGTCCAAACCACTTCGTGCACAACCGTTGGAGCTCAATTACTGAAGTCTTCCGGCCACCATTCGATCACCTCCGAACTCTTCGACTCGCAGCTCAGAACCACCCAAAGTGATCAACCAAGCACATCTATCTTTGTCTCCTCTCCTCGGGGTACCTCCCGGCCTCGGACCCCCGCTTGGGGTCCGTTCCTCGCCCAGTTTACAGCATCATGACCTCTCTCTCTCACCCCCTCACGCTGATCTCCCCAAAAGCCCGCCAACAATAGCTTACAGACTCAGAAGAAAGAACAACATTAATCCCAATTGGTTTACAAAGGAATACAATTCTCGTTATCAGTAAATTTTAACCCAAACAAGCTTCCAGCATTCTCTCGCAACAAAGTAGCATTCCTACTTTTAACAAAACAAAGAAGCCATTTTGATTAACATATGCAGTAACAAAGAAAAAGAAGAGGGAAAACAAAATAGAAGGATGACTGCTGACATAACTGAAGTTGAATTAAAAGCTGCAATTAGTAGGTTTAAATTAAGCAAGTCACCAGGATCAGATGGGTATACGACAGAGTGGTACAAAGAATTTAAAAATGAGTTCCCCACACTGATCTGGGCTCCAAAAAAGGCACAAATGACACCCAGTTGGAAGGAAGCAATAATCTCAGCTGTACCGAAAGAAGGCAAGGATAAAATGGAATGCGGATCATTTAGACCAATATCCATTCTTAATGTAGATTATAGGTTATTTACCTCCATCATGGCCAAACGAATAGAGGAGTTTCTACCCATACTGATACATAATAGTCAGACAGGTTTTATATGACAACGTCAGACACAAGACAATATATGAAGGACACTTCACATTATGGATCATAAAAAATAAAATCGAAGCAATAGTGATAAGCGTGGACACTGAAAAAGCATTTGATTTGGTTAATTGGAATTTTCTTTACAGAATTTAAATAGATTTGGTTTCCAAGACACAATTATTAAAACTGTACAGACACTATATGACAATCCTACTGCTAGGATTAAAATCAATGGATATTTATCAAATAGTCTTACCCTAGAAAGGGGCATGAGACAGGGTTGTGCATGGTCACTGTTACTCTTCGCGTTATATCTAGAACCATTAGCTCAATACATCAGACAAAATGAAGATATGAGGGGAATTACTATTAAAGGGACAGAGTATAAATTGGCTTGTTATGCGGATGACATTTTGATCTATCTAGGGCAACCAACATACTCTTTGCCTAAATTGATGCAATCCTTTGAACAATATGGTCAATTATCAGGATACAAGATCAACATAGATAAAACCCAATTACTTTCATATTACTATAGCCCACCAAGAGAAATTGAAAGTCGATACCCCTGGGCATGGCACAGAGAGTGTTTCAAATATTTGGGCATCATTATGCCAAAAGATTTGACAAAATTATCAGAATGTAATTATCAGCCTTTATATAAAAAGATTAAGGAAGATGTGGCAAGATGGAACCTGATTCCTTTTTTCAGTCTCAGTTCAAGGACTGAGTCTATTAAAATGAATATACTGCCCAGACTGTTATATCTCTTTCAGACCCTACCAATAGAGATTAATCAAAATCAATTCAATGAATGGAACAAGATGCTATCAAGGTATATTTGGCAGGGTAAAAGGCCTAGAGTTCGTTTCAAAACTTTGCAATTAGCAAAGGAAAAGGGGGGATGGAGCCTACCTTCTCTTAGAGATTATTATTTTGCAGCACAGCTGAGAGCTGTGATATGTTGGTGCAACCCATCATATGACGCTCAATGGAAAAACATTGAGGAACGGGTACTTCCCATCCCCATACAAGCAATTTTGGCTGATAACAACCTGCAAATGTACATAAATACTATTGATAACCCATGGGTGAAATTGACTCTTAAAATATGGGGAACTACTATAAAAGAATATAATCTAGAGGGAGATATTGCAATTCTTAAATGGTGTGTTTATGACTCAGATTATACAGCAAGTAAATTGAATGCTAGATTTAAGGACTGGACAGCTAAGGGAATAACATTTCTTTGCAACATAATGAAAGAGGGAACACTATTTAGTTTTGAAATGCTTAAAGAGAAACACTTATTAAAAAAAACAAGATTTTTAATTCATATTTACAGATGCGACGATATGTAATAAGATGCTTAAAAATGTAACCGGCAAATACATGCTTGATAGAGCTCTTTAGAAAAGCATATAATTCAGATAATGGTAGTAAAATCATTTCAAGCATGTATAAGCACTGTCAAATCTTAAGCATTGTCAAATCTTAAAACACATTCGACTTCATATATTAGAACAAAACGGGAGAAGGAAGGAGGGATAACTATATCTGAGGAAGAATGGACAATAATATGGAGGTATCAATGGAAGTGTACCAGTTCACAGAAATGGAGGGAGTTTGGATGGAAAAACTTGATAAGATATTTTATTACACCCTCTCAGAAATCCCATTACGGTAGTAAACTCCCTGTTTGCTGGAGAAACTGTGGAAATCAAAGTGCAAATCATTATCATATTTTTTGGAACTGCCTTTTTATCAAAAACTATTGGAGGGGGATGCACAATGCCCTACAAGACATCTTTAAATGTGAAATACCCTTGGAGAGTAAGACCATATATTTTGGATATATACCTCAAGAATGATTGAAAATAGATAAATATTTAATGAATATACAGTTGGTGGCTGATAAAAAGACTCTTACTAGGAAATGGTTATCACAGAAGAGCCCAACTTTAAATACATGGATGGAAATTACAATGGACATTTACAAAATGGAGAAGATAACAGCATCTGTTAATCATAAGCTGGAACAATTTGATTCATACTTGGAAAAATGGTTTAACTACATAATGCCTCATAGGTCTGATTTTATTCTCACAAATCAATGAATCTGTTGTAAAAAAAATGATCACTCCCTACTCGTACATAGTTCTTTCCTTTTGCTTGTTTTTACTTTCCACTCTTTTCTATAAGTGTATACCTCAGATAAATACATTGTGGAGATTTGTGATTATATGATATATATGATATATATGTACAATGCCTGAAATACATCTTATTGAAATGTTTGTTTGATGATGAACTTCAATATAAAAAATAAATTACAAATAAAAAGAAAAGTGAGTCATCGGTAAAATTATTTGCATAGGGAAACAAGAAACAAAGTAACAAATTTTAACAGAAGATGCAAAGCCTCAAAGCTGCACTCCTCTTCTTTAAAACTGTGTATGGAATTGCAAAAACTGAAAACAGGCAGGTTCTCACAAAGAAACACCATTTCTCATCGAACAATTGAGAAGGAAAAAGCGACTGGGCCGAGCTCCACATTCACTGAGTCCTCAAAGTCCACACACATACACAGGGAAACAGATGCGTGTGGCTACATCTCACATTCCTCCGCATTCAAATCATTCACACTCTATTAGCAGGGAAGATGAATTCAGGTCAAATGACCCCCCTCCCCTTCCTTCAACTATGAGGTGCGAATGTGCTAACTGCTCCTTGCTTGGCATGATTCCCTCATTTGCTCAGGAACGTTAGCCAATTTCCTTTTTAGGGAACCCTGAATGGAATGCGAGGAATCTGGCAGAGCACCTGAGAAACCATTATCTGAAGAGGACTTGAATAATGATCTTTCCCCCTCAACTTGTCTCCCTTTCCAGCTTCGCCATTCAAACCTTCCTCCACATTGCATAAAGGGTATACTCTCCTTCTCCCTTTTTCTTTCCATCTCTCTCCCTCCTTCTCCCCTTTCCTGCTCCTCTCTCTCCGATCTCCCTCTCTTTCCCACCTCCCCCACTCTCTCCCCTCACACCTCCCTCTCTTTCTCCTCTTTCCCTTTCCTCCTGCCCTCTATCTCTATCTAGATCAGGAATTCACCATCGTTTTTTTGTGCCACAGATCCGTCCCATTAAATGAGGGGTCTGTGGATCCCAGGCTGGGAATCCCTGCACTAGAGGTGACATCATTAAAGTTTGAAGTACTGTATGTATATTATATACAACCTTGAAATTTGTCTCCTTACAGGCAGCCACAAAACAAAAAAACCCAGTAGAACATATAAGATTGAAACATATAAGATTATTAAGGGATTGGACATGCTGGAGGCAGGAAGCATGTTCCCGCTGATGGGCGAGTCCAGAACTAGAGGCCACAGTTTAAGAATAAGGGGTAGGCCATTTAGAACAGAGATGCGGAAAAACTTTTTCACCCAGAGAGTGGTGGATATGTGGAATGCTCTGCCCCAGAAGGCAGTGGAGGCCAAGTCTCTGGATGCATTCAGGAGAGAGTTAGATACAGCTCTTATAGATAGCGGGGTCAAGGGATATGGGGAGAGGACAGGAACAGGGTACTGATTGTGTATGATCAGCCATGATCACAGTGAATGGCGGTGCTGGCTCAAAGGGCCGAATGGCCTACTCCTGTACCTACTGTCTGTTGTCTATAATCCATTAGAAAAGAACACCCAGTGTCTAAAAAAAACTAGAACAAATCGTGCAAACAATAAAAAGTAAATAACTAACTTTCAGAACTAAAGTTCAGGAAAGCGAGTCCACAACCATAAAGCCAGACATCACTGCAGCCCATCCAGGAGCCCTTGAGCTGCAGGTCACAGGCCAACCTCAGCACAGAGATGAGTAGTGAGCTGAACAGCAGACCATCAATGTCTCTGGCCATGACACCTTGAGATTGTCAATCTGACCCGGAGATCAAATCGGCCAAACATTGGCTTGCTCCTGGCTCTCAACCTTGATTCGGCTTATTTCTGACTTTTCCAATCTGGCCTGGTGAAACATTGGCTTGTTCCTCGCTCTTGACCCAGGCCCCGCATCCTCGATTTGGCCCAAAAATCACATCTGTCCTGCACCTTCAGTTCACTCCACAAAAATACCAGTTCATACAGCTAATTCAAAATCTCTTCTCTGAAAGGGAAGTTACAGACTATTGATTGCTGTGATTGTTGTCCAGAAAAAAGTGTGATTAATAGAGTAGTTAGTAGACTTGTTAGGTTTCTGGATGTCAAGGGAATTAAGGATTCTGGGGAAGGTGGGTGAGCGCACAGCCAAATCAGCCATGCTCTGATTGAATGGCAGAGCAAACTTATAGAAGTTCGATCCTCATTCTTACGTTACGGCGTAATTTGCAACTCCATAAAACTTCGTTAAGATCACACTGCAGTCAGTTCTAGTCACCTTATTATAGGAAGGGTGTGGAAGCTGTAGAGAGGTTGCAGAGGAGATTTACTGGGATGTTGCCTGGAGTAGAGAGCATGCCTTATGAGGATAGACTGAGTGAGGTAGGGTTTTTCTGTAGTGAAGTGAAGGAGGATGAGAGGCGGCCTGACAGAGATAATGATAAAAAACATTTGATAGGGTAGACAGACAGAGAAATGCCTCATGAGAGGGTTTAATTTATAGGTGAGCAGCATAATTTAAGGTGAATGGAGTAAAGTATAGCAGGGATATTAGAGGTTGTCTTTTTTAATACAAATTGGTGGACGCATGGAATGTGCTGCCAGGGGTAGTGATAGAGACAGATACATTAGGGACATTTAAGAGACTCATCGATAGGCACATGGACAAAAGAAAAAATGGAGGGCTATGTGTAGGAGAGAAAAATTAAATTGATCTTGGAGTAGATTAAAAGGTCAGTACAACATGGTGAGCCAAAATTCCTTTACTGTTTTCTAATATGATGTTTTATCACTTGTATATGTATGTGCTGGGTTAAAGGGCCTGTTCCTGTGCTTTCTGAAAAGGCAGTTTACAGGGTGACTGAATTTTCCTGCCTTCTTCTTTGCCTTCATTCCTGCAGTGATGGTAGACTGCAACCGTTTCTGCTGACCTGACAGCTAAAACCTCAACACTGACCCTGTGCACAGTGTCTGTTGTATCTACTTCACCATATCAGTTCTGTGGTATATTTATAGAAGACCACATCCTGTCAGCTTCTTAACCAATTTCTCAGCCAGCTCTTTCATTTTCAGCAAACCTTACACATTCAAACTCCCCTCCCCACCAACTCCTCTTGGTTCCTGTTTATGCTTGTCCTCCCTTTCAACTGTCTCTCCCACCATCACCGTCCTCATTTGGACAAGGTCCAGAGGGTGTTCATGAGAAGGATTTTAGGAATGAAAGGGTTAACACAGGAGGAGCTTATAATGACTCTGGGCCCTGTATTTATTGGAGTTTAGGAGAATGAGAGGGATCTCGTTGAAACCTACCAAATATTGAAAGGCACCATCTGAATGGATGTGGAGAGGATGTTTCCTATAGTGGAATAATATAGGGCTACAGGGCACAGCCTCAGAATACAAGGATGTCCCCTTAGAGGAGGAATTTCTTTCACCAGAGGATGGCAAATCTGTGGAATTCATAGCCACAGGTGGCCATGGAGGCCATGTCTTTGGGTGTATAAATGAGATTAAAAGAGGCCTGATAAGGTAGAGAGAATTTGCCTGTCTGGACACAAAGACAGTGTCGTAGAGTAATAAAACACATAGCACAGAAACAGGCCCATTGGCCCATCTGGTCATTGCTGAACTACTTAACCTGCCTAGTCCCAATGACCATAGCCCTCCATACCCCTACATATCTATCACAAAAACATTGAAATCAAGCCCACATACACCACTTGCGCTGGCAACTCGTTCCATACTCACGGTCCTCTGAGTAAAAAAGTTTCCCCTACCTTTCCCCTTAACTTATGACCTCTACTTTTGTCCCATCCAACCTCAGTGGAAAAAACCTGCTTACCCTATCTATGCCCCTTATAATTTTGTATTCCCCTGTAACGCACTGTAATGTTTCACTGCTAACGTAATGGTTTCTTTATAATGCTTCACTGCTAATGTAATGGTTTCTCTGTAATGTTTCACTGCTAATGTAATGGTCTCTTTATAATGTTTCACTGCTAATGTAATGGTCTCTTTATAATGCTTCACTGCTAATGTAATGGTTTCTCTGTAATGTTTCACTGCTAATGTAATGGTCTCTTTATAATGTTTCACTGCTAATGTAATGGTCTCTTTATAATGCTTCACTGCTAATGTAATGGTTTCTCTGTAATGTTTCACTGCTAATGTAATGGTTTCTCTGTAATGTTTCACTGCTAATGTAATGGTCTTTTTATAATGTTTCACTGCTAATGTAATAGCCTCTTTATAATATTTCACTGTTAATGTAAAGGCCTCTTTGCAATGTTTCACTGCTAATGTAATTGTTTCCCTGTAATCATTCACTGCTAATGTAATGGTTTCTCTGTAATGTTTCACTGCTAATGTAATGGTCTCTTTATAATGCTTCATTGCTAATGTAATGGTTTCTCTGTAATGTTTCACTGCTAATGTAATGGTCTCTCTGGCAGTTTTGGCAGTTGGACTGTGCGATCAAGTCAATCAAGATTTGAATAGCTCAGACTCAGCAGAAAGCAGCTGATTGGGCAATCGAGGTCAGGTGACCAAGCAGTTTGAAAAGCTCAAACAAATAAATAGAGGGTTACCTCAAGCAGGGCGGCCTGTGGAAAGCGCGGTCGGTCGGTCGGTCGGTCGGTCGGTCGGTCGGTCGGTCGGTCGGTCGGTCGGTCGGTCGGTCGGTCGGTCGGTCGGTCGGTCGATCAAGGAGTGGTGATTTGAGGGTTTGACTCGAGAGGCTTCGACGAGAAGAGGCGGAGGATGAGCTTGTTCCCAGTTAGTCTTTACAATGCCTCCTGAGACGGTGATGTGCCTCTCCTGTGAGATGTGGCAGTCTTGGGGGAGCTCCCCTCTCCTGCAGAGTCACATCTGCCAGAAGTGCTTGCGGCTGGGCGATCTGGAAGACTGTGTGAGGAATCTGGAGCAGCAGCTGGATGACCTTCGACTCATAAGGGAGAATGAAGCAGTCAGAGATGAGAGCTACAGGGAGATAGTCACACCTAGGCTGCCGGAAGCAGGTCACTGGGTGACAGTCCGAGGGGGGAAAGCGAAGGAGAGTAGACAGGTAGTGCAGAGCACCCCTGTAGCCATTCCCCTGGATAATAAGTTTACCGTCCTGGATGCTGTTGGTGAGGACGACCGACCAGGTGTGAGCCACGGTGGCAGAGCCTCTGGCACTGAGTCTGACCCTATGGTGCAGAAGGATGGAACGGAGAAGAAGAGAGATGTCGTCATCGGAGACTCTATAGTCAGGGGAACAGACAGGAGATTTTGTGGATGTGAGAAGGACACCCGCATAGTTTGTTGCCTCCCGGGTGCCAGGGTCCGGGATGTCTCTGACCGGGTGCATGACATCCTGGTACGAGAGGGAAAGCAACCAGAAGTCCTGATACATGTTGGGACCAACGACATAGGCAGGAAGAGGGATGAGGTCCTGAAGTGTGAGTTTCGGGAACTAGGCAGAAGGCTGAAGAACTGGACCTCAAGGGTGGCATTCTCAGGATTGCTGCCAGTGCTACGTGATAGTGATGGTAAGAATTGGAGGAGATGGCAGTTGAATGCGTGGCTGACGAGTTGGTGCAGGGGGCAGGGTTTTAGATTTTTGGACCATTGGGATCTCTTCTGGGGAAGGTGGGACCTGTACAGATTGGATGGGTTGCACCTGAACTCGAGGGGGAGCAATATCCTTGCAGGTAGGTTTGCTAGTATGGTTCGGGAGGGTTTAAAATAATTTGCAAGGGGGATGGGACCCGGAGTGATAAAGCAGTGAAAGAAGTGCATGGAGTAAAGCCAGATCTAACATTTAGAGAGGCTTTGAGGAAAAAGCAGCAGAATAAAGGGTATAAAGGTAGTAAGGTAGAAGGGCTAAAGTGTGTGTACTTCAATGCAAGAAGCATCAAGAACAAAGGTGATGAACTGAGAGCTTGGATACATCCATGGAATTATGATGTAGTGGCCATTACGGAGACTTGGCTGGCACCAGGGCAGGAATGGATGCTCAATATTCCTGGATTTCAGTCCTTTAAAAAGGATAGAGAAGGGGGAAAAGGGGAGGAGGGGTGGAATTACTGGTCAGGGATACTATTACAGCTACAGAAAGGGTGGGTAATGTAACAGGATCCTCTTTTGAGTCAGTATGGGTGGAAGTGAGGAAGGGAGAAGTTACTCTATTGGGGGTATTCTATAGGCCCCCTGGTAGCAGCAGAGATACCGAGGAGCAGATTGGGAGGCAGATTTTGGAAAGGTGCAAAAATAACAGGGTTGTTATCATGGATGACTTTAACTTCGCTAATATTGCTTGGCACTTGATTAGTTCCAAGGGTTTAGAGGGGGCAGAGTTTGTTAAGTGTGTCCAGGATGGATTCCTGTCACAGTACGTTGACAGGTTGACTAGGGGGAATGCAATACTAGATCTAGTATTAGTTAATGAACTGGGTCAGGTCACAGATCTGTCAGTGGGTGAGCATCTGGGGGACAGTGATCATCGCTCCCTGACCTTTAGCGTTATCATGGGAAAAGACAGAATCAGAGAGGACAGGAAAATTTTTAATTGGGGAAGGGCAAATAATGAGGCTCTAAGGCTAGAACTTGCGGGTGTGAATTGGGATGATGATTTTTCAGGAAATGTTCTACGGACATGTGGTCGATGTTTAAGGATCTCTTGCAGGATGTTAGGGATAAATTCTTCCTGGTGAGGAAGATACAGAATGGTAGGGTGAAGGAACCATGGGTGACAAGTGAGGTGGAAAATCTAGTCAGGTGGAAGAAGGCAGCATACATGAGGTTCAGGAAGCAAGGATCAGATGGGTCTATTGAGGAATATAAGGCAGCAAGAATGGAGCTTAAGAAGGGGCTGAGAAGAGCAAGAAGGGGGCATGAGAAGGCCTTGGCGAGTAGGGTAAAGAAAAACCCCATGGTATTCTTCAGTTATGTGAAGAACAAAAGGATGACAGGAGTGAAGATAGGACCGATTGGAGATAAAGGTGGGAAGATGTGCCTGGAGGCTGTGGAAGTGAGCGAGGTCCTCAATGAATACTTCTCTTCGATATTCACCAATGAGAGGGAACTTGATGACGGTGAGGACAATATGAGTGAGGTTGATGTTCTGGAGCATCTTGATATTAAGGGAGAGGAGGTGTTGGAGTTGTTAAAGTACATTAGGATGGATAAATCCCCAGGGCCACGGAATATTCCCCAGGCTGCTCCACAAGGTGAGGGAAGAGATTGCTGAACCTGTAGCTAGGATCTTTATGTCCTCGTTGTCCACGGGAATGGTACCGGAGGATTGGAGGGAGGCAAATGTTGTCCCCTTGTTCAAAAAATGTAGTAGGGATAGTCCGGGTAATTATAGACCAGTGAGCCTTACGTCTGTGGTGGGAAAGCTGTTGGAAAAGATTCTTAGAGATAGGATCTATGGGCATTTAGAGAATCATGGTCTGATCAGGGACAGTCAGCATGGCTTTGTGAAGGGCAGATCGTGTCTAACAAGCCTGATAGAGTTCTTTGAGGTGGTGACCAGGCATATAGATGAAGGTAGTGCAGTGGATGTGATCTACATGGATTTTAGTAAGGCATTTGACAAGGTTCCACACGGTAGGCTTATTCAGAAAGTCAGAAGGCATGGGATCCAGGGAAGTTTGGCCAGGTGGATTCAGAATTGACTTGCCTGCAGAAGGCAGAGGGTCGTGGTGGAGGGAGTACATTCAGATTGGAGAGTCGTGACTAGTGGTGTCCCACAAAGATCTATTCTGGGACCTCTACTTTTTGTGATTTTTATTAATGACCTGGATGTGGGGGTAGAAGGGTAGGTTGGCAAGTTTGCAGACAACACAAAGGTTGGTGGTGTTGTGGATAGTGTAGAGGATTGTCGAAGATTGCAGAGAGACATTGATAGGATGCAGAAGTGGGCTGAGAAGTGGCAGATGGAGTTCAACCCGGAGAAGTGTGAGGTGGTACACTTTGGAAGGACAAACTCCAAGGCAGAGTACAAAGTAAATGGCAGGATACTTGGTAGTGTGGAGGAGCAGAGGGATCTGGGGGTACATGTCCACAGATCCCTGAAAGTTGCCTCACAGGTAGATAGGATAGTTAAGAAAGCGTATAGGGTGTTAGCTTTCATTAGTTGAGGGATAGAGTTTAAGAGACACGATGTAATGATGCAGCTCTATAAAACTCTAGTTAGGCCGCACTTGGAGTACTGTGTCCAGTTCTGGTTGCCTCAGTATAGGAAGGATGTGGAAGCATTGGAAAGGGTACAGAGGAGATTTACCAGGATGCTGCCTGGTTTAGAGAGTATGGATTATGATCAGAGATTAAGGGAGCTAGGTCTTTACTCTTTGGAGAGAAGGAGGATGAGAGGAGACATGATAGAGGTGTATAAGATATTCAGAGGAATAGATAGAGTGGACAGCCAGTGCCTCTTCCCCAGGGCACCACTGCTCAGTACAAGAGGACATGGCTTTAAGGTAAGGGGAGGGAAGTTCAAGGGGGATATTAGAGGAAGGTTTTTCACTCAGAGTGGTTGGTGCATGGAATGCACTGCCTGAGTCAGTGGTGGAGGCAGATACACTAGTGAAATTTAAGAGACTACTAGACAAGTATTTGGAGGAATTTAAGGTGGGGAAGGTTCTATGGGAGGCAGGGTTTGAGGGTCAGCACAACATTGTGGATGAAGCTGCCGGGGTGGTGCTAGCACAGAGGGGAGATGATGGTATTGAACTTCCGGAGGCATACTTTTCCAAAAAGTTTAACGTGCACCAGAAAAATTACTCGACAATAGAAAAAGAATTGCTGTGCCTCATTTTTGCATGACAACATTTTGAGGTTTAGGTTGGTGCTGCACAAAAGCCGTTAGTGGTGTACACTGACCACAACCCTTTGGTGTTTTTAGATTAAGATTAAAGATTGAAATCGGCGTTTATTAAGCTGGAGCCTGTGTTTACAGCAGTTTGATATTGAGATAAGACTTCGGTGAGAGGAAATCAGTGAGCCTGAGTACGCGCTTGCTGAGGTAAAAAGGTAAGGTCGGTAGGTTCTTTTTTCATTTATTCTGACTAATCTGGGATCAGGTAATGGGGGAGACAGTTAGAGCAGTGGTGTGCTCCGTCTGCAGTATGTGGGAGGTCAGGGTCCCTGATGACCACACCTGTAAAAGGTGCATCCAGCTGCAGCTCCTATCAGCCCGAGTTGGAATTGAAGCAGGAGCTGGATGAACTGCGGATCATTCGGGAGGCAGAGGCAGAGATAGATAAGAGTTATCGGGAGGTAGTCACACCGAAAAGACAGGAGGTAGGCAAATGGGTGACAGTCAAGAGAGGCAGGGGGAGCAGACAGAGAGAGAAGAGCACCCCTGTGGCCGTTCCCATCAACAATAAGTATACCGTTTTGGATACCGTTGGTGGGGATGACCTACCAGGAACAAGTTGCAGTGGTCCTGTCTCTGGCACTGAGGTTGGACCCTCAACTAGGAACGGGAGGAGGGAAGAGAAGAGAGCGGTAGTGAGAGGGGATTCTATAGTCAGGGGTGCGGATAGGAGATTTTGTGGGGAAGATTGGGAGTCTCGGATGGTATGTTGCTTCCCTGGTGCCGGGGTCGGGACGTCTCAGATCGGGTGCAGGTTATTCTCGAGAGGGAGGACAAGAACCCAGATGTTGTGGTCCACGTAGGGACCAATGACATGGGTAGGATGAGGGAGGGGGTCCTGTGTAGTGAGTTCAGGGAGTTAGGTGCGAAGCTAAGGGGCAGGACGTCCAGGGTAACTATCTCAGGATTGCTACCTGTGCCACGTGCGAGTGAGGCAAGTAACAGAAGGATTATACAGATTAATACGTGGCTGAGAGGATGGTGCAGGAGGGAGGGCTTCAGGTTTTTAGATAATTGGGCTTTGTTCCAGGGAAGGTGGGATCTGTTCCGATGGGATGGTTTACACCTGAACTGGAGCGGTACTAACATTCTTGCAGGAAAGTTTGCTAGTGCTTCTTGGGGGGGGGGGGGTTTAAACTAAATTTGCAGGGGGCAGGGATCCAGAATGTGAGAGAGGATAGCGAGATGAAGAATAAAGGACAGGTGGGGACTACACGGTTCTGGAATATTAAGTGTGTAGTAGAGAAAGGTGAGACGGAACAAGTGATGAGGAGGACACATGTACAGAGGGATGGTCTGACAGAACGTGGAGTTAAATGTGCAGAAAGAATAAGTAAATTTAAGAAGGACAACAAAATTCAAGGGGCGTATAGCCCAATGGAAGTTCGAGGAGCTGGGTTAAGCAGAATAGGCAGCGATTTAAACAGAGAGAGGAGAAATGGGCTGAAATCTATATCTGAATGCACAAAGTGTCAGAAATAAGGCAGATGAGCTTGAAGCTTAGGTGCGAATGGGTAACTATGATGTTGTTGGGATAACAGAGACATAGCTGCAGGGAGATCAGACCTGGGAAATGAATGTACAAGGGTATACATGCTATCGTAGGGACAGAAATTTGGGCAGAAGGGGTGGGGTGGCCCTGTTGGTGAGGAATGAGATTCAGTCCTTTGCAAGGGGGGACATAGGATCAGGAGATGTAGAGTCTGTGTGGATAGAACTGAGGAACACTAAGGGCAAAAAGACCCTGATGGATGTTGTCTACAGGCCACCAAACAGTAGCATGGATATTGGGTGCAAGTTGAATAGGGAGTTAACACTGGCATGTGGCAAAGGTAATGTCGCAGTAGTTATGGGGGATTTCAACATGCAGGTGAACTGGGAGAATCAGGTTGGTGCTGGACCCCAGGATAGGGAGTTTGTAGAGTGCCTACGGGATGCATTCTTGGAACAGCTTGTATGAGAGCCGACCAGGGACAAGGCTATTCTGGATTTAGTGTTATGTAATGAACAGGATTTGATAAGCGATCTTGAAGTAAAGGAACCATTAGGAGGTAGTGACCATAATATGATGTTTTTATCTGCAATATGAGAAGGATAAGGGCAGATCAGAGGTGTCAGTGTTGCAGTTGAACAGGGGAAACTATGGAGCCATGAGGGAGGAACTGGCCAAAGTTAACTGGATGGATATCCTAGCAGAAAAGACGGTGGAACAGCAATGGCAGGTATTCTTGGGAATAATGCACAAGGTGCAAAATCAGTTCATCCCCTGGAGAAGGAAGGATTCAAAGGGGGGGAAAGGGGCCACAGTGGTTGACAAAGGAAGTCAGATATTGCATAGCATTTTTAAAAAAAAAAGGAAATATGACCGAGCTAAGGTGAGTGGGAGGACAGATGATTGGGAAATTTTTAAGGAACAACAGAACTTAACTAAAAAGGCAATACGGGGAGAAAAAATAAGGTACAAACACAAGCTAGCCAGGAATATAAAGGAGGAAAGCAAAAGCTTTTTTAGGTATGTGAAGAGAAAGAAGATAGTTAAGAACAATGTTGGGCCCTTGAAGAATGAATTGGGTGAAATTGTTATGGGAAACAGAAATGGCAGATTTAATAAGTACTTTAGATCTGTCTTCACTAAGGAAAACACAAGCAATCTCCCAGATGTATGGATGGGCCAAGGACATAGGGTAACAGAGGAAATGAAACAGATTGACATTAGGAAGAAAACAGTGATGAGTAGACTGATGGGACTGAAGGCTGACAAATCCCCAGGTCCAGATGGTCTGCATCCTAGGGTACTAAAGGAGGTGGCCCTGGAAATTGTGGATGCATTGGTAATCATTTTGCAATGTTCCTTAGATTCAGGATCAGTTCCTGAGGATTGGAGAATGGCTAATGTTATCTCACTTTTTAAGAAAGGAGGGAGGGAGAAAACAGAACTACCGTCCTGTCAGCCTAACATCAGTAGTGGGGAAGATGCTGGACTCCATTATTAAAGATGAAATAGTGGCATATCTAGACAGCAGTGATAGGATTTGGCCGAGCCAGCATGGATTTACCAAGGGCAAATCATGCTTGACTAATCTATTGGAGTTTTTCGAGGATGTAACCAGGAAGTTAGATAAGGGAGATCCAGTGGATGTAGTGTACCTTGATTTTTCAGAAGGCATTTGAGAAGGTCCCACATAGAAGATTGGTGGGTAAAATCAAAGCTCATGGCATTGGGTGGGGGGAAGATATTGACCTGGATAGAAAACTGGTTGACAGATAGAAAGCAAAGGGTAACAGTGAATGGGTGTTTCTCAGAATGACAGGTGGTGACTAGTGGGGTGCCACAGGGCTCGGTATTGGGACCACAGCTGTTTACGATTTACATCAACGATTTAGATGAAGGCATTGAGAATAACTTCAGCAAGTTTGCTGATGATACTAAGCTGGGTGGCAGTGTGACATGTGATGAGGATGTTAGTAGAATTCAGGGTGACTTGGATAGGCCGAGTGAGTGGGCAGATACTTGGCAGATGATGTTTAATGTGAATAAGTGTGAGGTTATCCACTTTGGGAGTAAGAACAGGAAGGCAGATTATTATCTGAATGGTGTAGAGTTAGGTAAGGGAGAAATACAAAGAGATCTGTTCATCAGTCACTGAAGGTGAATGAGCAAGTGCAGCAGGCAGTGAAGAAGGCTAAAGGAATGTTGGCCTTTATTACAAAGGGAATTGAGTACAAGAGCAAGGAAATCCTTTTGCATTTGTACAGGGCCCTGGTGAGACCACACCTGAAGTATTGTGTACAGTTTTGGTCTCCAGGGTTAAGGAAGGACATCCTGGCTGTAGAGGAGGTGTAGCGTAGATTCACAAGGTTAATTCCATGGATGTCTGGACTGTCTTACACAGAGAGGTTAGAGAGACTGGGCTTGTACACACTGGAATTAAGGAGATTGAGAGGGGATCTGATTGCAACATATAAGATTATTAAGGGATTGGACAAGATAGAGGCAGGAAATATGTTCCAGATGCTGGGAGGGTCCAGTACCAGAGAGCATAGTTTGAGAATAAGGGGTAGGTCATTTAGGACAGAGTTAAGGAAAAACTTCTTCTCCCAGAGAGTTGTGGGGGTCTGGAATGCACTACCTCAGAAGCCAGTGGAGGCCAGTTCTCTGGATGCTTTCAAGAAGGAGCTAGATAGGTATCTTATGGATAGGGGAATCAAGGGATAGGGGGACAAGGCAGGAACCGGGTATTGATAGTAGATGATCAGCCATGATCTCAGAATGGCAGTGCAGGCTTGAAGGGCCGAATGGTCTACTTCTGCGCCTATTGTCTGTTGTCTAAGACACTTAAGGGATACAGATGATGTCATTGTAGATTGCCTATCCAGCTGTTAAAAAAATGCTGATGAACTGTGTAAATGCTAAATGTACACTTTGTGAAGTAGAATGTAGTGCTTGGTGTGTAGAATCTGTGAGTGAGCAAAATTTTGCTCAAAGATCAAAATTTCCCCAAACGTGGGAAGGTGTCACGCAGGTGAGAAACTGCTAGAAAACTCAGCAGTCTAATGAACAGAGGCAATTAAAAGAGAGAGAGGACTTTGACTTGGTTTTGATAACACTTTTAATTGTGACCTTGAGAGAGAGAGTACGGCGCCAGCTGAGATATGAGCTGGGAAGTCACCATGGTAACAGCTCAGAGTGGTTGAGCTAACAGACGGTTGGAATTCCAGAAGGAATATAAAAGGTTGAGGTGTTGGTCTGATAACGGCAAAGGAGACACGACACGGGAGAAGTGCGGAAGCTACCCGAGAAACCACTGGTGGAGTTTAAGACCCCCATGAGGGTGGAGGCCACGGACTGATTAATTTTGACCTGTGATTACCAGTGCGAGTAAGAGCTTGCCTGTGGGGGTCTGCTGGTGGTGAACCCATGCCGTGGGTTAGCAGACCGTTCCCTAGAAGGGGCTCTGTCCATCTGTGTCTGTGTGAGGTTCACACGAAGCAACTCTAAAGACTTCAGAAGCAAGAACTACTAAAGCTGCCAATGTAAACATCAACTCAATTAACTCTCTCTCCATCAATTCAACTTGACGCAACACAAAGTGAACTGAACTGGTTAAATTAACTGACACCGTAAGACTGATATCTACCTCTGGGACTATTACCTTTGTATCCACACACATTTACGGATATATATATATAATAGTTTATAACCTGTATCATGTTATCTGGTTTTAATGATATTAATTCGTAGTAGTAATAAATATGGCCTTAATTTATAGTAAACCAGACTCCAGGTGTGTTCCATTTCTGCTGGTCCTTTTCAACGTCACGGGATTCGTGACATTACAGAGAACTTCATCTTTGTTAAAATTCTTTTTCTCTAGTTTTATTTCAATGGTTTCCTTCACTAGGTGGTCCCAAAAGCTATTGGCGCGGTTCACTGGTTTGTGCCATGGTGAATGCAAAGTTCTGCTATTGCTGATTTCTCTGGGTAACCCAAACAAGTACACCTCCTATACAGTGGAAATCCACATCAAGGAGCACAGGAGGTGTATCTGTTTGGGTCTTATACTGTATCTCTTCAGTAGCCAGTCCTGTGCTGTGGGCCAGCAGTCTGTGTTCTTTTGACATTACAGTCTTTTAACCTCAGACTGATTACTGCTTGCAATTTACATTAAGGATTGAAGATTGATTCTTCAGGACAAGAAGCAGAATAAAGAATATTGGTTCAGAGTTTAACTTAGTCATAAACATCTCTGATTTCTGAAAGTGTCAGCTGCTGTGTTAGAAAGCTGAGTTTGGCTAAATAGCTGTTCAGGCCACAGACTGTGAATATCCATCACAAATTAGGCCATTTAGTCCATCGAGTTTGCTTTACCATTCAATTTTGATCAATATCGCTCATTCCATTCTGCTGCCTTCTCCTTACTATGACATTTTGACATCCTTACTGTCAATCTAACAACCTCCCTATTACTCAGCCATCCACAGATTCACCACCCTCCAGCAAAAGAAATTTCTCATCATCTCTGTTCTAAAAGGACATCTTTATATTCTGAGGCTGTGGCATCTGCTGCTAGACTTTCTGACTATTGGCAGTGTCCTTCCCACATTCACTCTATCTCAATCTTTCAATATTTGGTAGGTTTCTACAATATGATCAAACCACTCAAAATAACAATTCCCATAAAATCTGGCTATCAGGTGAAGATGCGGCCAAACTGAGTCTTCACTGGGGTTACTTCTGTGCATCCTGCTTCAGGACAATCCCTCACTGTTGGAAATAACCTCTCAATCAGGTGACTAGGTCAGCCCAGATGGGTGTGTTGATGAGCGAGGTGGATAGGACCTGCCAGAACTAGGCGAGGAGCAGCAGCATGGTCCTGGCAGATGAGAGAAATGTGTTGCTCTGTCGTCACCACCCTGCCTTCCTGAAAGCACGAGAACTTATCTCTTCCATCCAGTAAGCTCGGTCAGTCTGCTACCTGTCATCACAGCCTGTGGCCATCCGCCAGGTGACCCCCACAGCGCACGCCTGCCAGTTCACTAAACTACTTCTGCAATTGTCCTCATAGAGTTCAACCTTGCTCAATGCTCAACTCAGACAGAAGTAATGGGGCTGATCATGGGCTCTGCTGCCAGGCCACACACTCTGCACTCAAACTCTGAGATCTCCCAGAGACTACAAAAGCACAGGCGTCTCTACTGGGTCAAAAAAGCACCATCAAAATGTAAATTGCAGGCTCCAGTTGCACGCAGCTTCATTGTAGAAGAAGTACTTTTGTGAACTGTCACAAATGGGTGCTGTGGGAGTCACCCAGCAGATAGGACGGAAGAGCTGAATTCTCATGCGTTCCGGAAGGCAGGGCAGTGGCAAAGGGGTCCCATGTCTCTCCTTGCCTCCCTGCTTGTCGATACACCTGCTCAGGCTGACCCAGTCACCTGATATTAATGATTGAGAGGTTATTTCCAACAGTGAGAGGTTGTCCTGAGGCAGGATGCAGAGAAGTAACCCCAGTGAAGAATTAATTTGGCTGTATCTTCACTTCATAATGTGATCTTATGGAAATGGCCTCAGATTCTGTCTTGCAATAGAAACTGTACTGGTGAATGAATAGTTCACGAGTAGAATTTCAGACACTCCTTCCTGAGCATCTGTTCTTTGTTCCTCATCTAATTATACATTGACATCTATGGATTCATCAAACAGACTGTTTTGATAAATATTTTCCATCTGAAATTGGGTCTTGTGATGGTTCAAGATAGTTTCCATATTCTTCTGTGCTTTCCCCTGTAACAGGAATGGAAAGGAATCGACTGACACAAGCAGGGTCAAGATCTGTTTTGCTTGAGTCCCAGTGTAATATTCCTCTCACTATTGGTTATTGGAGTTGTATCAGTCTTTTTTTGGAGTCACTGAGTTATGCAGCACAGAAAGTGTCTGTCAAGGTGCTAACCCGGGCTCATCCCATTTCCCTGCATATGGCTTGTATCCCTTTAAGCTTCGCTCACAACACACTGGAGGAACTCAGCAGGTCGGGCAGCATCCGTGGAAATGAACAGTCAATGTTTCGGGCCGAGACCCTTCATCAGGACTGAAGAGAGAGGGGGCAGGGGCCCCATAAAGAAGGTGGGGGGAAGGTGGGAAGGAGAAGGCTGGTAGGTGCCAGGTGAAAAACCAGTAAGGGGAAAGATCAAGGGGTGGGAGAAGAAGCAGGGAGGGGATCGGCAGGAAAGGTGGAAGAAGGAATGTAAGCTGAAAGCACTATGGGCGAACCATGAGGGAGGTGATAGGCAGCTGGAGGAGGAGGCAGAGTGAAACTGGGACGGAGGAAGGGAGGGGAAGGGAATTACCGGAAGTTGGAGAATTCAATGTTCATGCCAAGGGGCTGGACACTACCCAGACAGTAAATGAAGTGTTGCTCCTCCAACCTGAGTTTGGCCTCATGGCAGTAGAGGAGGCCATGTATGGACATATCCGAATGGGAATGTGAAGCAGAGTTGAAGTGGGTGGCAACCGGGAGATCCTGTCTGTTGTGGCGGACGGAGCTCGACTAAGTAGTCCCCCAATCTGCATCGAATCTCGCCGATGTAGAGGAGGCCGCACCGGGAGCATCAGATGCAATAGATTACCCCAACAGACTCACAAGTGAAGTGTTGCCTCACCTGGAAGGACTGTTTGGGGCCCTGAATGTTGGTAAGAGAGGAGGTGTAGGGACAGGTGTAGCACTTACGCTTGCAGGGAAAAGTGCCAGGTGGGAGATCTGTGGGGAGGGACGTGTGGACCAGGGAGTCGCAGAGGGAACAATCCCTGTGGAAAGCGGAGAGGGAAATATGTGCTTCGTGGTGAGGTCCTGTTGAAGGTGGTGGAAGTTGTGGAGGATAATGTGCTGGACCTGGAGTCTGGTGGCGTGGTAGGTGAGGACAAAGGGGAACTCTGTCCCTGTTCTGGTGACGGGAGGATGGGGTGAGGACTGAAGTGCGGGAAATGGAGGAGATGCGAGTGAGGGCATCATTGATGACGGCAGAAGGAAAACCACGATCCTGAAAGAAAGAGGAGATTTGAGATGTCCTGGAACAGGAAGCCTCATCCTGGGAGCAGGTGCGGCGGAGACGGAGGAACTGGGAATAGGGAAGAGGGAATAGCATTTTTGCATGTAGCAGGGTGGGAAGGGATATAGTTGAGCTAGTTACAACCACAGAACATCACAGCACAGAAACAGACCTTTTGGCCCTTCTTGGCTGTGCCGAACCATTTTCCTGCCTAGTCCCCCTGACCTGGATCCATTATGAGAGTCAGTGGGTTTATAGAAAATGTCAATATACAGCCTGTCTCCAGAGATGGAGACCACGAGATCGAGAAAGGGGAGAAAGGTGTCCGAGATGGACCAAGTAAATTTGAGGGCTGGGTGGAAGTTAGAGACAAAGTCGATGAAATTGACGAGCTCAGCATGGGTGCAGGAAGCAGCACCAATATATTCATCAATGTATTGAAGGAAAAGTTGGGGAGCAGTACCAGTATAGGTCTGGAGCATAGACTGTTCCACATAACCAATGAAAAGGTAGGCATAGCTGGGGCCCATCTGAGTGCCCATAGCTACACCCTTGGTCTGAAGAAAGTGGGAAGAGCCAAAAGAGAAGTTATTAAGTGTGAGTACCAGTTCCACCATCCAGTTGTACCCCATTAAGCATTTCCTATCTAGTGTATTTTAAATATTATAACTGAACTTGCCTCAGCTACTTCTTCTAGCAGTTCATTCACATACCCACCACACACTGTGTGAAAATCTTGCCCCTCATGTCATCTTTCAATTTCTTACCTCTGAAGTGTGATAGAATCAGAGGGACAAGAGGGGGAGGTGTTGCATTGCTTGTCAAGAGAAAATATTACAGTGGTGCCCTGGCAGGATAGATTAGAGGGCTCATCTAGGGAGACTATTTGGGTGGAATTGAGGAATGGGAAAGGTGTAGTAACACTCAAGGGGGTGTATTATAGACCACCTAATGGGGAGTGAGAATTGGAGGAGCCAATTTGTATGGAGATAGCAGATATTTGTAGTAAGCACAAGGTTGTGATTGTGGGAGATTTTAATTTTCCACACATAGACTGGGAAGCCTATACTGTAAAAGGGCTGGATGGTTTGGAGTTTGTAACATGTGTGCAGGATAGTTTTTGGCAGCAATACATAGAGGTACCATCTAGAGGAGGGGCAGAGTTGGATCTTCTGTTAAGCAATGAAATAGGTCGGGTGACGGAGGTATGTGTTGGGGAGCACTTCGGGTCCAGTGATCACAATGCCGTTAGTTTCAATATAGTTATGGAGAAGGATAGGACTGGACCCAGGGTTGAAATTTTTGATTGGAGAAAGGCTAACTTTGAGGAGATGCAAAAGGATTTAGAAGGAGTGATTGGGACAATTTGTTTTATGGGAAGGATGTAATAGAGAAATGAAGGTCATTTAAAGGTGAAATTTTGAAGGTACAGAATTGTTATGTTCCTGTTAGGTTGAAAGAAAGGTTAAAAGTTTGAGAGAGCCATGGTTTTCAAGGGATACTGGAAACTTGGTTCAGAAAAAGAGAGATCTACAATAAATATAGGCAGCATGGAATAAATGAGGTGCTCGAGGAATATAAAGAATGTAAAAAGAATCTTAAGGAAGAAATTAGAAAAGCTCAAAGAAGATATGAGGTTGTTTTGGCAAGTAAGGTGAAAATAAATCCTAAGGGTTTCTACAGTTATATTAATAGCAAAAGGATAGTGAGGGATAAAATTGGTCCCTTAGAGAATCAGAGTGGACAGCTGTGTGTGAAGCTGAAAGAGATGGGGGAGATTTTGAACAATTTCTTTTCTTCGGTATTCACTAAGGAGAAGGTAAGGGAAACAAGTAGGGTAGTTATGGAAACTATGATGATTAAAGAAGAGGAAGTACTGGCACTTTTAAAGAATATAAAACTGGATAAGTCTCTGTCTCCTGACAGGATTTCCCTAGGACCTTGAGGGAAGTTAGAGTAGGAATATCAGGGGCTCTGACAGAAATATTTCAAAGGTCATTAGAAACGGGGCTGGTGTTGGAGGATTAGCGTATTGCTCATGTGGTTCCATTGTTTAAAAAGGGTTCTAAGAGTAAACCCCGCAATTAGTTTGATGTCAGTGGTGGGTAAATTAATGGAAAGTATTCTTAGAGATGGTATATATAATTATCTGGACAGATTTGTGCGTGGAAGGTCATGTTTGACAAATCCTGTTGAATTTTTTGAAGAGGTTACTAGGAAAGTTGACGCGGATAAAGCAGTAGATGTTGTCAATATGGACTTCAGTAAGGCCTTTGACAAGGTTCCACACGGAAGGTTAGTTAGGAAGGTTCAATTGTTAGGTATTAATATTGAAGTAGTAAAATGGATTCAACAGTGGCTGGATGGGAGATGCCAGAGAGTAGTGGTGAATAACTGTTTGTCAGGTTGGAGGCCGGTGACTAGTGGTGTGCCTCAGGGATCTGTACTGGGTCCGATGTTGTTTGTCATATACATTAATGATCTGGATGATGGGGTAGTAAATTGGATTAGTAAGTATGTAGATGATACTAAGATAGGTGGCGTTGTGGATAATGAAGTAGGTTTTCAAAGCTTACAGAGAGATTTAGACCAGTTAGAAGAGTGGGCTGAAATACAGCAGATGGAGTTTAATGCTGGTAAGTGTGAGGTGCTACATTTTGGTAGGAATAATCAAAATAGGACATACATGGTAAATGTAGGGCATTGAGGAATGCAGTAGAACAGAGTGATCTAGGAATAATGGTGCATAGTTCCCTGAAGGTGGAATCTCATGTGGATAGGGTGGTGAAGAAAGCTTTTGGCATGCTGGCCTTTATAAATCAGAGCATTGAGTATAGGAGTTGGGATGTAATGTTAAAATTATACAAGGCATTGGTGAGGCCAAATTTGGAGTATTGTGTACAGTTCTGGTAATCGAATTATAGGAAAGATGTCAACAAAATAGAGAGAGTACAGGAGATTTACTAGAATGTTACCTGGGATTCAGCAGCTAAGTTACAGAGAAAGGTTGAACAAGTTAGGTCTTTGTTCTTTGGAGCATAGAAGATTGAGGGGGGACTTGATAGAGGTATTTAAAGTAATGAGGGGAATAGTGAAACATTATGAACATGGTCATTGTTCAGCCACAATGTTTGATCTCTGTCAGATTTTGAGAATGAAGCTAATTGCTACTGACGTGATGATCAGTAACAGCCAATGGGATGACTGATAATCTTTGTCCAACTGTTGTAGAAACTGAGATCAGAGATGGTTATTACAAATAGTCTTCCACAAAGCTGAGGCTCAACCTCAGAAAGATTTACAGATTAGCTTCATTTGTCACATGTAGATTCTGTTTGGGATAAACTAGTCTTGCATTTTTTAACATATTCCCAGAAACTCCTATTGCTGTTCTACCATCATTCCTGGTTGGGTCCCCTTCCTATCAAATTAATGTCTCTGTAGTTACCATTACTCAACTGTAATACTAATAGATCTGATTTTAGCTTCTCTCTCTTAAACTGCCATGTGTATTCTATTATATTATGCCTCTTAAGGGTTCCTTCATGCTGACCTCCCTAATCAAATCTGTTCTTTACACAACACTCAATCCAGAATTGCCTTCTCTCTAGTGCAGGAATGGGCAAACTTTTTGACTTGAGGGCCACAAAGGGTTCTAAAATTTGACAGGGAGGCCGGACCAGGAGCAGATGGACGGAGTGTTTTGGTAATACAGCTCATAAGAGAAAATAAAATATCATGGGATATGTAGAAAACATTTGCTTTAATTTCAATTGAAAATGAACAAATGTATTACAACAAAATATCTGTCTTTGAAGTTCCATGGTATTTAGCTATTTATTGAAATGACTTTTAAAACACTGAAAATTAAATGAATAAAATACAGCTTTTTTAAATAGTAACAGTTATTATTTTAAAGCTCTGAAAATTCTGTTATCCTTCAAGATATTATCATCATCACTCTCCTCCTGACTGTCTTTATTTCAAAAACGGTAGGAAATGCAGGTCTACTTGTCCTGCTCCTTCTTATTCAATTGTCCCCTGTGCCAAAACTCAACAACGACCCACACAATGACAGAACAATGAGAGCGCGCCAGCATGCGGAGCGCGTTTTTTATTTTGAGAACGTACGTGCACCTGCGCACTACTCATGTCCATCACTTAACAGAAATGACATGTAACATGTAAGGCTTATTGAAAAAAATATTTTCAAATGCACTTTTTACATAACACAACGAAGAAACTTATTTTTAATTTCAGTGGGAACAGTGTTGTTGGTCTCCCTTTTTAGCCAGCGCATCAAAGTCTGGATTTAGTTTTGTTGTGGCGATTCTCAGGATGGATCTGAGGTGTTGGTCAGTTAACTTGGATCTGTGGCTGGCTTTGTTGATGTTCATGACGCTGAACGCCTGTTCACACAAATAGGTCGAGCCGAACAACGCCAGCATCTTCTGTGCCGTCCTCCGGAGGTTTGGAAACACCTCTTTACCAAGTGAAGCATAAAAGTCATTCAGTTTAAGAGAGTTGAACTTCTCTCTTAAGACGGGGTCAGACTGAAGGTCGATCAGTTCCAGCTGTAGCTCCTCTGGTGCTGTTTCAGGATCTTGCGACAGGGGACAGGCCACCAACTGAAGTGACTTGTCAATTTTTTCAAAATCAGAAAAGCGACGGCAGAATTCTCTGTGCAGCGCATCCAGTGACTCGCTGTATTTTTTCACATTTGCACCAGCCTCTTCCAGCGTGGCTAGTGTGGGAAAATGAGTGAATAACTTATTCGAAATTTGCCTGGAGAAAAAAGCCAGCTTGGATTTAAAGGCTTTCACGTTTGTGTACATGTCATGCACAAACTGATCCTTCCCCTGTAGCTTCACGTTCAGTTCATTCATGTGTGAAAATATATCCACAGCAAATGCAAAGTCACAAAGCCAGCTCTTGTTGCTCAGCTCAGGAAATTCGCCGGCCTTCCTCAGTAACTCCAAAAATGCACCGATCTCCTCTTTGAGCTCCCATACTCGTTGAAACACTTTGCCCAAACTTAACCAGCGGACATGGGAGTGATAAAGTAGGTCCTGGTGATCCAGGAACGTGATGAACTGACGGTGCTGAAGTCCCCTTGCACGTATAAAGTTGACAAGTTTTACGACAGGATTCACAACATGATTCAGCTGTAATACCGATTTACATAGAGATCCCTGGTGGATGATGCAGTGAAGGAAAATAACATCCTGGTCAGGATTTTCATCTTTCACTTTATTCTGTATTCTCCTCAGCAGGCCGACATTTTTCCCCGTCAAATTAGGAGATCCATCTGTGGTGACGTTGATAAGTTTACTCCAAGGGAGCTTCATATTTTCGATGACAGCAGTCGCCCGGTCATACAAGTCCTCTCCCCGTGTTTTTCCTTTCAGAGACTCCATTGTCAAAAACTCCTCCGTTATTTCAAAAGTATTGTTAATTCCTTGGATAAAAATGAGGAGCTGAGCAGTGTCTTTTACATCGTTGCTTTCATCCAGTGCTAATGAATATAACGTGAACGACTCTGCCTTTTTATTTAAGTCGCTGGTTATATCTTCATCTATCAGTTCCACACGGCGAGTCACTGTCCTGCGTGATAAACTGATTTTTTCAAATTTGTCTTTGCTCTCCGGACACAATACACCTGCTGTCTCCACCATACATTCTTTTAAAAACTCGCCTTCAGACAGAGGCTTGCTGGCCTTTGCTAATTTGAATGACAGCATAATACTCGCCTTGGTACTTGAGTCATGAATGGCAGTTTGACGGTGAAAAAAATTTTGTTGAGCCTGTAAATTAGCTGCCAAACTCTGAGCATTAGCTTCCCGTTCTTTCGTTGACTGGTCGCTAGCATAGTTGGCATGTTTTGTGGCAAAGTGACGGCTGATATTATATTCTTTAAAAACCGCCACACTCTTGGCATATCAGGCATACAGCAGTTGATCTGTGTCCGGTAAAAAGATAATTAGTTGTCCACTCCTTATTAAACACCCGACATTCTCTATCCACTTTTCTTTTCTTAGCTCCACTCATCTTTACAGAAGGGGTGAAAGGTTTTAGTGGTGTGCTACACGCAGCGCTAAAATTATGACACGTAGTCGGTAACTGCAGTCGAAGGAAAAAACTTTATTCGAAATCCCCAGCCTCACTTTTAAGCCTCCGTCAACCTGCCCCCTGTGGCGCAGAGGCTCCAAAGCTCTGTGCTCGCAAATCCCCGCAGGCTATCTCCCTTAGTCAGAATGCTGGCTAATTGTGAGCCGGTTCGGATGTGCCAGGAAATGGGTCGCCACAAGGTTACAAAGTAAAGCGCAAATGTGGAGTAATACGCTGCACCTCAACAAAGGTCAATGTATATAGAGTGCGTCATCTATTGGGAAAACGCCAGAATTGCGGGGAAAAAACGTTAACAAGGTTTATTAATATAATTTCATCAAGTTCTGCGGGCTGGATTAAAAAGCTTAACATATGGCCCGCGGGCCGTAGTTTGCCCATGCCTGCTCTAGTGGGTTCAAATTCAAGTTGCTCTACAAAACCTTCTCGTAGGCACTCTACAAATTCCTTTGGGATCCAGCACCTAACTGAATTTTCCAAGTATCTTACCATGTTGGAGTTCCCCATGACCACTGTAACATTGTTTTTCTATCTCCAGTTTAGTTTCTATCTCAAATCCTTGCAGGATATATTTCAAGGCGTGTATATAACTGTCATCAGGGTCTTTTTATTCTTGCAGTTTCTTAACTCTGCCCACAAGGATTCTACATCTTCTGATCTGATGTCAAAGGATTAGATTTCATTTTTTACTGGTAGAATCACTCACCTTTTCTGGCCACCTGCGTGTGTTTTCAATAGGATGTTTACCTGCCAGCTTTAGCTCTGTTCCACCAATTTCTAACTGTGCTGTAAGCTAATCGACATTTCATATACTGTGAGCATTCAAAAATAACACCTTCAGTTCCGTATTCATCTCCTCTTCTCAAAGTTGTTCTCTGTTGCCTGAAGGCAAATCCTTATCCTTTTCTAAACATTTTCTGTCTTATCATTTTATTCTGAAGATTCAGTAACCTCTCTTGCACTCTCCTTCCCTTTTACTTAATCTATACTTTTTCAATCTGTGGAACCTACCCCCTTACTACATAAACAAGAGAAAATCTGCAGAAGCTGGAAATCCAAGCAACACACACAAATTGCTGGAGGAAGTCAGCAGGCCAGGCAGCATCTTGGAAAAGAATACAATTGACCTTTTGGGCTGAGCACCTTCGGCAGGACTGGAGAGAAAAGATACAGAATAGATTTTAAAGTGGGGAGAGGGGAGAAAGAAACACGTGGTGACAGGTGAAACCTGAAGGGAGAGGGATGAAGTAAAGAGCTGAGAAGTTAATTGGTGAGATACAAGGCTGGAGAAGGGGGAATCTGATAGAGGAAGACAGAAGGCCGTGGAAGAAAACGGGGAGGAGCATAAGAGGTAGGAAATGGGTGGGCAAGGAGATAAGGTGAGAGAGGGAAAAGGAGATAGTGAAGGAGAAGGAGTGGCATTACTGGGAGTTCAGAAATCGATGTTCATGCCATCATGTTGGAGGCTACCCAGAGAGAATATAAGGTATTGTTCCTCCAACGTGAGTGTGGGAAGAGTCCGGGTAGCTGTGAGAGTGAGTCTAGCTCGGGTTTGGAAGCCTGGAATTTTGGGGCTCAGAAGAGGGAGAGTCAGAGTCACGATAGGAAACCCCTGTGTCATCAGGGGAGTTGGAATATCTGTGGTTGTATCTGCGATTGGAATATCTGCGGATGGAATATCTGCGGTTGGAATATTTGCGGTTGTATCTGCGGTTGGAATATCTGCGGTTGTAGCTGCAGTTGGAATATCTGCGGTTGTATCTGTGGTTGGAATATTTGCGGTTGTGTACCCAGATCTTTGGGCATGGAGCGCAATAAAAGCAATGAGGCAGACTTTTAACATCGTAAACTGATGAGTTCTTTGTTATGTCTCTCCGCCCGCTAGGAAAACGGAGACACCTCTTTCTCCTTTATTAGGGAGAGAGAGAACCTGTGGTATGTTGGATACAGGCTGAAATGCCAAGTCTTTGGGGTAACTGAAAGTCTGTGTCTCTGCTGTTGCTTTGCTTACGCTTGAGTGTTTGGTAGTGGGTTCCAAGGCATTTTTATGCCGGTGGGGGGAGGCAATTGTTGCTTGCTGCCACTTACATGTTGGAGGGAGAGGAGCTGGGGAGAACTTTGGGGTTCTAATATTTGACTGCTGTTCATTCTTTGGGGCACTCCTCTGCTTTAGGGCATGGTTGCAAAGAAAAAGCATTTCAGGATGTATATTGTACACATTTATTATGAATTGTATCTTTGAACCCCTGCAGATACCCAAGCAGAAGATTTAATGAAGCCAGTGAATTCCGAGGAGCAGTGCCAAGAGTTCTGCTGTGGGAGGGAGAATGTGAGGGAGCACTGAATTGTCAGAGGAGCAGTGATGTGTTGAGGGCTTCTCTGTATTGTGTGATGAAGGGAAAAGTATTGAGAGGGCTGTGGGTTACTGCAGGGTTGATTCTGAGTTAGGGAGACATTTAATTGGAGTAAGGGGAAATATGAGGCTATCAGACAGGAACTTGGAACCATAAATTGGAAACAGATGCTCCAAGGAAAATATATGGAAGAAATGTGGCTAATGTTCAGGGGATATTTGCATGTAGTTCTGCATAGGTACATTCCAATGAGACAGGGAAAGGATGGTAGGGTACAGGAACCGTGGTGTACAAAAGCTGTTGTAAATCTAGTCAAGAAGAAAAGAAGAGCTAACGAAAGTTTCAAAATACTCGTTAATGATAGAGAGCTAGAAGATTATAAGGCTATCAGAAAGGAGCTTAAGAATGAAATTAGGAGAGCCAGAAGGGACCATGAGAAGGCCTTGGCGGGCAGTTTTAAGGAAAACCGCAAGGCATTCCACAAGTACCGTATGTGAAGAGCAAGAGGATAAGATGTGAGAGAATAGAACCAATCAAGTGTGACAAAAGAAAAGTGTGTTTGGAACCGGAGGAGATGGCAGAGGTACTTAATGAATACTTTGCTTCAGTATTCACTATGGAAAAGGATCTTGGTGATTGTAGAGATGACTTACAGTGGACTGAAAAGCTTGAGCATAGAGACATTAAGAAAGAGGATGTGCTGGAGGTTTTGGAAAGCATCAAGTTGGATAAGTCACCGGGACCGGAGGGGTTGTACCCCAGGCTACTGTGGGAAGTGAGGGATGAGATTGCTGAGCCTCTGGTGATGATCTTTGCATCATCAATGGGGACAGAAGAGGTTCTGGAGGATTGGAGGGTTGCGGATGTTGTTCCCTTATTCAAGCAAGGGAGTAGAGATAGCCCAGGAAACTGTAGACCAGTGAGTCTTACTTCAGTGGTTGGTAAGCTGATGGAGAAGATCCTAAAAGGCAGGATTTATGAACATTTAGAGTGGCATAATATGATTAGGAATAGTCAGCATGGCTTTGTCAAGGGCAGGTCATGCCTTACGAACCTGACTGAATTTTTTGAGGATGTGACTAACCACACTGATGAAGGTAGAGCAGTAGTTACAGTGTATATGGATTTCAGCAAACATTTGACAAGATACCCCATGCAAAGTTTATTGAGAAAGTAAGGAGCCATGGGATCCAATGGGAAATTGCTTTGTGGATCCAGAACTGACTTGCCCACGGAAGGCAAAGAGTGGTTGTAGACGGGTCATATTCTACATGGAGGTCGGTGACCAGTGGAGTGCCTCAGGGATCTGTTCTATGACCCCTACTCTTTGTGATTTTTATAAATGACCTGGATGAGGAAGTGGAGGGATGGGTTAGTAAGTTTGCTGATGACACAAAGGTTGGAGGTGTTATGGATAGTGTGGAGGGATGTCAGAGGTTACAACGGGACATTGATAGGATGCAAAACTGGGCTGAGAAGTAACAGATGGAGTTCAATCCAGATAAGTGTGAAGTGGTTCATTTTGGTAGGTCAAACATGATGGCAGAATATAGTATTAATGGCAAGACTCTTTGCAGTGGGGAAGATCAGAGGGATTTTGGGGTCCGAGTCCTTAGGACACTCAAAGTTGCTACGTATGTTCACTCTGTGGTTAAGAAGGCATACAGAGTATTGGTCTTCATCAATCGTGGAATTGAGTTTAAGAGTCGAGAGGTAATGTTGCAGCTGTACAGGACCCTGGTCAGACCCCACTTGGAGTACTGTGCTCAGTTCTGGTCACCACACTAAAGGAAGGATGTAGAAGCCATAGAAAGGGTGCAGAGGAGATTTACAAGGATGTTGCCTGGATTGGGGAGCATGCCTTATGAGAGTAGGTTGAGTTAACTCGGCCTTTTCTCCTTGGAACGATGGAGGATGAGAGGTGTCCTTATAGAGGTGTACAAGATGATGAGAGGCATTGATCATGTGGATAGTCAGAGGCTTTTTCCCGGGGCTGAAATGGCTATCACATGAGGGCATTATTTTAAGGTGCTTGGAAGTAGGTACAGAGGAGATGTCAGGGGTAATTTTTTTACACAGAGAGTGGTGAGTGCATGGAATGGGCTGCTGGCAACGGTGGTAATGAAGGCAGAAATGATAGAATCTTTTAAGGAACTCCTGGATGGATACATGGAGCTCAGAAAAATAGAGGGCTATGGATAAGCCTAGGTAGTTCTCAGATAATGACATGTTTGGCACAGCTTTGTGGGCCGAAGGGCCAGTATTGTTTCTATGCTTACAATGTATTTCTGGGATCTCACTGTACATTCAGTGATCACATTATTAGGTACCTAGCAATATATTCCATTGAATGCATGTTCATACTTCCTGCTAGTTTAACCAGTATGGCCATTCTCCTTAGACCTCTCTCATTAGCAAATCGTTTTTGCCCAAAACTGATAGTCATTGGATGCTTTTTTTGTATTTTGCACTATTCTCTGCAAACTCCAGACTATCGTTCATGAAAATCCCAGGAGATCGACAACTTCTGCGATACTCAAACCATCTCATGTGGCGCCAACGATTATTTCACAGTCAAAGTCACTTGGATCACATTTTGATGTTCAATCTAAACAGCAACTCAATGTCTTGACCATGTCTGCATGCTTTTGTGCACTGATTTTCTGCTACATGACTGGCTGGTCAGACATTAACAAACAGGTGTACAGGTGTACCTGATAAAATGGACAGAGTGTATAATGTTGCTGCATGGAAATATGTGAATCAATGGTCACTGCTCTGATGAAAGAAATGTGTGTCTGACTCTACAGCTGAGTTCTTTCCTGCAGTGTTTGAGCTCTAGGATCAGGAGTATATGTGAGTGTTGTTCCACTGAGTGAGACTGACTGTGGGGGTGACCCAGGTAAAGCTGGGTGCTGTTCCATCACACACATTGCAGAAGGTGGAACCAAAGGAATGCTGAAGACCAGTGTTGAGGGGGCATTCTGCTGCTAAAGGGGCAATACTAATGGTCGGCTGCACTGCAAAGAAGGTAGCACCCTGAAGCTGGAAGAGTATTCCTGCTTTGAGCTGAAATATCAATCTAAGGCTAAGCTGCAATCTTGAGCTGAGTTCAATTGGGACTCTAGTGAAAGACTGTTCTGTTTTAGTGTCCATCAGAAAAGACAAGGAATCTGATCAGCTTTGCTGTGTAGTTTGTGGCATCTTGCTGTGTAAAATGTGAAGCACTGCTGTTCATGTATGAGGGATGATGTCCATACTTACACTGCACAGTTAGTGTGAGGGTCAGTTCTGATGACCAGCTGGGTATCTGACTCTGCAGCTACAATTTTGTCTGTGGGGTCAGGGATAGAAGTATATGTTCCAGTAAGTTACACTGTTTGAGACTGACGGTAGTCCACCATTTGGGGTGATCCAGGTGAATTTGGGTGCTGTTCCATCTCACGTGGTGATAAAGGTGAAGCTTACGTTCACAGGCTCTCTTGCGACCGCTGCAGCAGAGAATATTGAGGGTTTATCTGTGCAATCAAACACATAAAGAAATATTTCATTTTAGATAATTAGCACATACTTCTTATTGTCTCACTTTCTAAATTTAAGTAAGATTTTTTTGAATTAATCTTGTGCGTCATGTCAAATCTCAATACTCTAAATCAGGCCTCACCAATGTCTGACATTTTTACTAGTGAAGCATTATGGGTGGATCTGAGAAATAAGAAAGGTACGACCATGTTTCTGGGGCTACATTACAGACCACCCAACAGTCTGAGGGATTTAGAGGAACAAATTTGTAGAGATCACACACTGTTGCAAGAAACATAAGATTTTTATCGTAGGTGATTTTAATTTTCTACATATTGACTAGGACACCTATACTGTCGAAGGACTAGCTAGGGCAGAGTTTGTCAAATACGTTCTGGAATGTTTCTTTAATCAGTAGATAAGAAGTCCCAATGGGAGAGTGTGCGATATTGGATGTACTATTAGGGATTGAGTCCCAATGAGAAAGTGTACAATATTGGATGTACTATTAGGGATTGAGTCCCAATGAGAGAGTGTACAATATTGGATGTACTATTAGGGATTGAGTCCCAATGAGAGAGTGTGCAATATCGGATGTACTTTTAGGGATTGAGTCCCAATGAGAAAGTGTACAATATTGGATGTACTATTAGGGATTGAGTCCCAATGAGAGAGTGTGCGATATTGGATGTACTATTAGGGATTGAGTCCCAATGAGAGAGTGTGCGATATCGGACGTACTATTAGGGATTGAGTCCCAATGAGAGAGTGTACAATATTGGATGTACTATTAGGGATTGAGTCCCAATGAGAGAGTGTGCGATATCGGATGTACTATTAGGGATTGAGTCCCAATGAGAGAGTGTGCGATATTGGATGTACTATTAGGGATTGAGTCCCAATGAGAGAGTGTGCAATATCGGATGTACTATTAGGGATTGAGTCCCAATGAGAGAGTGTACAATAGTGGATGTACTATTAGGGATTGAGTCCCAATGAGAGAGTGTACAATATCGGATGTACTATTAGGGATTGAGTCCCAATGAGAAAGTGTGCGATATTTGATCTACTATTAGGGACTGAGACAAGCAGGTGACAGAAGTTTGTGTAGGGGAACACTTTGTATCTTCTGGCCACCATGCCATTAAATTTAAAGGTGGGTCTGGTCCGGGAGTTGAGATTCTAAATTGGAGAAAGGTCAATTGTGATGGTGTCATTAATGATCCGGCAAGTTTGGATTGGGACAGGCTCATTTCTGGCAAAGTTGTGCTTGGTTAGTAGGAAGACTTCAAAGGCAAAATTTTGAGAATACAAAGTTTGGATGTGCTTGTCAGAATTAAAAGTAAAGATAACGGATGTAGGGAACCTTGGTTTTCAAGAGATATTGAAGTCCTGTTTAAAGGGAAAAAAAGAGGTGCATAGCAGGTATGGGCAGGTAGAAACAAACGAGGTGCTTGTAGAGGACAAGAAATGCAAGAGAACATTTATGAAAGAAATCAGGAGGGCAGAAAGAAGGGATGAGGTTGCACTAGCAGACAAGGTGGTGGAGAATTCCCAAAGGATTCTTCAGATATGTTAAGAGCAAATAGATTGCAAGAGTCAAAATTGGTTCTCTTTAAGATCAGAATAGTAATCCAGGTGTGGAGCGAAAACAAATGAGAGAGCTCTTAAACTATTTTTTTTTGTATCATTATTTACTCAGGAGCTTAACAGAATCTACAGAACTGAGACAAAGTGGCATCAACTTCATGAGAAGGAGAAGCTGTTTGTAAATCATGATGGTTAAGTCCCCAGGGTCTGACCAGGTGCTCCCTCAGATGCTACGGGAGGCAAGTGCAGAAATTGTTGTTGCCCAATTATATTTAATTCATCCTTGGTGACAGGTGAGGATTGCAGGAAACCCAATTTTGTTCCACTGTTTAAGAAAGGGTCTAAACATAAACCTGGAAATTATAGGCCGGTGAGTATGACATCAGCTGTGGGAAAGTTTTTGGAAGGTAGTTGAAGAGACTGGGTAAGTATATGGATAGGCATGGACGAGTAAGAATAGTCAACATGTCATTGTGCATGGAAGGTCATGTCTAACCAATCTTATAGAGTTTTCGAGAAAGTTACCAGGAATATGGATGAAGGCAAGGCAGTAGATGTTGTCTACATGGACCTTAGCAAGGCATTTCCCAAGGTCTCACATGGGAGGTGGGTCAAGAAGGTTCAGTCGTTTGACATTAAAGGTGAGGTAATAGATTGGACTTTGGCTTTGTGGGAGAAGTCAGAAAGTGATAGTAGATGGTTTCTTCTCTTACTGGAAGCCTGTCACTGGTGGTATGCCGCAGAGTGCTATGTCCCTTGTGGTTTTTCATCTGTGTCAACAATTTGGTTATTAATGTGGTTTACCGCATCAGCAAATTTGTGGATAACAGAGGCTTACAGAGAGATTGGCACCAGCTGGAAAACTGGGCTGAAAAATGGCAGATGGAATTTAATGCAGACGAGTGCGAGGTATTTTACTTCAGTGGATTGACCATGACAGGTCTTACACAGTCACTGGTCAAGGAGTGTGGTAGAACAAATGGATCTGGGAATACAGGTCCATAATTCATTGAAAGCAACATCACATGTAAAGGAAACTTCTGGTACATTGACTTTTATAAGTCTGTCTTGAGTACAGGAGATGGGATGTTGAAATTGTGTAAGATGTTGGTGAGGCCTAATATGGAGGATTGTGTGCAGTTTTGGTCACCCACCTACAGGAAAGATGTAAGTAAGATTGAAAAAGTACAGAAAAAATTACAAGGATTTTACTGGGCCTAGGGGATCTGAGTAATATGGAAAGGTTGAATTGGTTAGGCCTTTATTCCTAAGAACATAGAAGTGTGAGAGGAGATTAGATAGAGGCATACAAAATTAGGAGAGGCATAGATAGGGTAAATGCAAGCAGGCTTTTTCCACTGAGACTGCAACCAGATGTCATGGACTACGGGTGAAAGGTGAAAAGTTTAAGGGGAACATGAGGGGAAACTTCTTCAGTCAGAGGGTTGTGAGAGTAAGGAATGAATTGCCAGCACAAGTCGTGTATGAGAGCTTGATTTCAATGTTTAAACAAAGTTTGGACAGATACATGGATAGTTGGGGTATGGAGGTCTCTGGTCCCGATGCAGGTAAATGGGAGTAGACAGTTTAAATGGATTTGCATAGACTAAATGGGCTGAAAGGCCTGTTTCTATGCTGTACTTCTCTACAACTCTATCCCCTTTGTAATTTCTATTACAACTTTTCTCAGGTATTACCTTAGTAACTCTCCAAATTCAATAATGCACAAAATTGGAAGATGTCTTGTTTTCAATGAATTCTTCAGAATTAAATGTCTTTTCCCTGTAAGGTCGAACAATATAGTTGAATTTCAACAGTGCAAACCAAAATGAAGACAAGAAAGCAAATCAAAACAAGTCAGAGAAATGATAATAGAGAAGCACAAATCTGGGTAAGGGTACAAGACCATCTCAAAGTCACTAAACATGCCTCAGAGCTCAGTGCAGTCTGTCATGAAACCACAGTCATGAGGCCTAAATCAGGCTACCGCCCCCCCCCCACCCCGCCAAATGTAATCACTGGAGAAGAATGGCACTTGTAACAGAGGCTTACTGTGATGCCAAACGTCAAACTGCAGGAGCTTCAGAAGCCAGTGGCTGCCACTGGAGATGGTTCATAGATCCACAATCTACAATTCGTACCCTTCTACGAAAAGGGTATACATGGAATCCCTGCCTCAAAAAACATATTTTTGCCTGTAAAGGGTCTTTTAAGAGACTCTTGGGTAGGTACATGAAGCTTAGAAAAATAGAGGGCGATGGTTAATTTCTGAAGTAAGCACACGCTAGGCGTAGTATTGCGCTATAAGTTTTCTCGGCTTCTATGTTTCGATATAGAGTCTTTGCAACATGTCAACTAAAGATGCTATATAGATGTGGAAGATGGTCTTGAGGTCGGATGAGACTAAAATGGAAAATTTTGGCCTCAACTGCTAGTGATATGTGTGGTATAAATTTAATACTGCACATCAGCCAGGTAACACCATCCCAATGTAAAGTATGTGTTAATTATCTAAAAGGATATATTTCTTTATGTGTTTGATTTCACAGATAAACCCTCAATATTCTCTGCTGCAGCGGTTGCAAGAGAGCCTGTGAACGTAAGCTTCACCTTCATCACCACGTGAGATGGAACAGCACCCAAATTCACCTGGATCACCCCAAATGGTGGACTATCGTCAGTCTCAAAGGGTGTAACTCACATATACATATAGGGGAGGAGTGCTGAAGAATAATTACACTGTCAAGGGGTCCAGCACTCAGGAACAGTACTTGAGAAGCTTTGCACTTTCAAAGGTGAGCTGTGCAGTTGGAGTGCAGCACTGCTGGAGGAGCATTTACTGGGGTGGGGGACAGTGTTGAGGGAGTACCACACTGGGTGCAGAAGAATTCCAGGAACTATAGAAGGGGCAGTTCTGAAGGAGTGTCAGTGGAGCACTACTGAAGGAGCACAACAATGGGAAGTATACAACACACATACAGGATCTACTGTTTTAAGATGAGACATTTACCCAAGACTGCATTGCCCACTTCCCTAACTGCCCCCTGAGAAGGTGACTTAAGCCAACTTCTTGAACTGCTGAGGCCCGACCGGTGAAGGTGTTCCCACAGTGTCGTAGGGGAGGATTTACAGCTGGTGACAAGTCCTACAACTGAGAGGGGAAGCCATTGTTCCCTTGATTCTGTCGCCCTTGTCCATGTTTATTGGAGGTCATGAGTCTGGGAGGGAATGTTGTAGTAGTGTGAGTGAATGCTTTTCTGTAGGGCGTGTGCAATGCAGCTGCTGTGTGCTGCTGGTGGAAGAAAGGGGAGAGGGTTTGGAGTGTTGATAGAATAGACTGTTTCTGGTACTGTTGGAGCTGTGTTAATCCAGGCAAGTGGAGAATGTTCTGTTGAAACATGGAAAACTGGTTCTGAAGAATATTGTATCATTCAGAACTGATGAAGATTGTTTTGCAAACTGGAATCCATATAACATATGAGTAGAATTAGGCCTTTTGGCCCATTGAGTACTCTCCATCATTTGATCCTAGCTGAGTTGTTTTCCCACTCAACTCCATTATCCTGGCTTCTCTGCGTAACCTTTGACACCCTCACTAATCAAGAATCTATCAGTTTCTCGTTAAAGTTGAACCTTCAAAAGAGATTAACTTTTACTCTGTACATATTGAACTTAAGAATGGTACTAAGATGTATGGAAGGTGATAATACATAAGATGCAAATATTTTATTAATGATTATTGTGATGAGATTGGACTGGAGGTCAATGCCAGGATATATTAAACACTGTTATATTAAGCTGTGATTTGTGTCAATAAGGCACAATACAGTTTGTGTTACTTCCTCCTGCTTGACAATCACTTGTTGAGTCAGACAGACAGACATACTTTATTGATCCCGAGGGAAATTGGGTTTCGTTACAGTCGCATCAACCAAGAATAGTGTAGAAATATAGCAATATAAAACCATAAATAATTAATAATAATGTTAATCATGCCCAGTGGAAATAAGTCCAGGACCAGCCTATTGGCTCAGGGTGTCTGACACTCCGAGGGAGGAGTTGTAAAGTTTGATGGCCACAGGCAGGAATGACTTCCTATGACGCTCAGTGTTACATCTCGGTGGAATGAGTCTTTGGCTGAATGTACTCCTGTGCCTAACCAGTACATTATGGAGTGGATGGGAGACATTGTCCAAGATGGCATGCAACTTGGACAGCATCCTCTTTTCAGACACCACCGTCAGAGAGTCCAGTTCCACCCCCACAATGTCACTGGCCTTATGAATTAGTTTGTTGATTCTGTTGGTGTCTGCTACGCTCAGCCTGCTGCCCCAGCACACAACAACAAACATGATAGCACTGGCCACTACAGACTCGTAGAACATCCTCAGCATCATCCGGCAGATGTTAAAGGACCTCAGTCTCCTCAGGAAATACAGACGGCTCTGACCCTTCTTGTAGACAGCCTCAGTGTTCTCTGACCAGTCCAGTTTATTGTCCATTTGTATCCCCAGGTATTTGTAATCCTCCACCAGGTCCACACTGACCCCTTGGATGGAAACAGGGGTCACCGGCGCCTTAGCCCTCCTCAGGTCCACCACCAGCTCCTTAGTCTTTTACACATTAAGCTACAGATGATTCTGCTCACACCATGTGACAAAGTTTCCCACCGTAGCCCTGTACTCAGCCTCATCTCCCTCGCTGATGCATCCAACTATGGCAGAGTCGTCAGAAAACTTCTGAAGATGGCAAGACTCTGTGTTGTAGTTGAAGTCCAAGGTGTAGCTGGTGAAGAGAAAGGAAGACCGGACAGTCCCCTGTGGAGCCCCAGTGCTGCTGACCACTCTGTCTGACACACAGTGTTGCAAGCGCACGTACTGTGGTCTGCCAGTCAGGTAATCAATAATCCATGACCCCAGGGAAGCATCCACCTGCATCACTGTCAGCTTCTCACCCAGCAGAGCAGGGCGGATGGTGTTGAACGCACTGGAGAAGTCAAACAACATGACCTTCACAGTGCTCACCGGCTTGTCCAGGTGGGCATAGACACGGTTCAGCAGGTAGATGATGGCATCCTCAACTCCTAGTCGGGGCTGTTAGGTGAACTGGAGGGGGTCTAAGTGTGGCCTAACCATAGGCCGGAGCTGCTCTAGAACAAGTCTCTCCAGGGTCATCATGATGTGGGAGGTCAATGCCACCGGTCTGTAGTCATTGGAGCCACTGGGGCGCGGCGTCTTCAGTACAGGAAAGAGGCAGGATGTTTTCCACAGCACAGGAACCCTCTGGAGACTCAGGCTCAGGTTGAAGACATGGTGAAGTACTCCACATAGCTGGGGGACACAGGCTTTGAGCACCCTGGGGCTGACACCATCCGGGCCTGCAGCCTTGCTTGGGTGGAGACGTTTCAGCTGTCTTCTCACCTGTTCAGCTGTGAAGCCCACCGTGGTGGTTTCAGGTGAGGGAGGGGTGTAGTCACGAGAGCAGGGTGGGGGGCTGTCAGGAGGGGTAGGAGGGGAGAGTGCAGTATGTGGAGTCATTATGCCTAACATTTACCAGAAACATGGAGCCATGCTTCAGAGAGAAAACTTTGTCTGTCTTTGTTAATAAATCCAGTTCTGAAATGGTAATGACCTTCATCTTCTTCTGTAACATCATTTATTATCAGAGAACAGTTGCCATCTTTCAGATCTCCAGATAACCAGGTCCAATGGTGAAAGCTTGACAGCACTTGATCAGGATAGTTAGAGTAAAAGACTATAGACTGAGTTTTGCTTTTCTCACCATTACACCAAGCTCCTTTCCATGGTTCATTTACCAGGCATGATGGGTGACTGGAGCAGCATGGAATCCAAGCACACAGACCTTTCTTTGCTGTCACATCGCGTGGAATGTCAACTCTGCACTCTTCCGATAATGTGACTGAGGAGAGAAGGAACAGTGTTTGTCATTGGAGGGTTGGAGATCTACCAGACTCCATTGTGCTTGAATTGGACCTTTACCAACCTGGGAGTTCAAAGTCCAGGTACTATGTACATTGTGCATCTTGTGGTTGCTTCCTTTCAATGGTCTTAAAATCCAAACTGCATCATACTGAGGGGCAGCCCCTTTGACTGTTATGCGTTTACTTAAGGGAAACCAGACAATCTCTCTCTGGAACTGGCTGTGTTGGGAAAGGGTTCTACTAAGAAACATCAGAGCAGCAATTAAAAGTCTGCTGTTCAGATTGAAATCAAATTTTGAATTCCTTCTAGGGTAGGAGTCTAAAGTTAGAAGAAACAGGTTCATAGCGAGAGGAGAAAAAGTTAGAGTCCTGAAGGGCATGTTTTTCACAGAGATGAAGGTAGTTTATGAAACAATTGCTGGAAAAGTGGCAGAAGCATATACAATTGCAGGTTCATGGATTGATAGGTATGGACCAAATGCAGGGACAAGCTTAGAAAGGCACCTTGGTCAACATGGATGCGTTCGGACAAAGGGCCACTTCCAGGCTGTTTAGCTCTGTAACCCCATCACTCTGTGCACTGTTACGATCCAGCAACAATGAATATATGATTGAGGCAGGTTTTTTATAACAAATAAAACATTTATTAAACACTGCTTTAAAAAAAACAAAAGTAAGCGAACGACTAACTTAACCGGAAGTCGGCTGCGATACAGCAGTTCGAACAGTTCTTAAAGTGACAAATGCGAACTCAGTTCTTTAAAGTAGTATTGCAAAATGTCCAAAAATGATTTACAGTCAATTAAAGGAGAGACTTTCCTTGAATTAAATCATCTTTCGTGATGTTACTGCTGATCCCAGCCGAAGTATGCTTTGCCGAGTGATTTACGATGGAAGGAAATAAAATGGCTTAAAGGCACTGACCTTTCCTTGGCGAAACTTTGCATCCAACTCTCCGCTCTTTTTTGGCAAAACAGGAGTTATCATGGACACAAGATACTAATTCCTTGTACGAAGATTAAATAAAGGTCAATTCTGCTTCACGGCTGACATCAACTTGCCTCAATCTTTCAGCTTCCCAAATCTCGACAAATCTTCACTCTCCGACTAGATTTTCACGGGCAGAATTGTAGCAAAACTGCTGGCAATAACCTTTGACTTAAGGCAGAAAGTAAAACTGCGTCATAACATAGAATACGCAGCAAAACAGGAGTTTCTGGCAAATTCAACCACGGACTGCCCCCCAACACAGGGAGGGGTTCTCCTTTTATACGCTGTTGAAAAAACTATCACGTGACCTCCCACTGGCGGGAAAATGACGTCACTCCACCATCACAAGACCATTACCTCATGCCCAGCATAGCCTCAATTACATCACGGTCATGTGACAGGCACAAGATACCCACGGATACATAACAGCACAAAGGAAGTTAAGTACCAATACCATGGGAACTTGGGAACAATCTCCAAACATATCGATGATGCAAAGCCCGGAGGTGCAGTGAACTGTGAGGACAGTAAAATGTTTTAAGGAGACAGAGATGAGCAGACAGATGACAGACATGAGATCATCGTGGATGGTATGGCTGTGCAGAGGGCAGAATGGTAGCATTGAAGTTAGCACAATGCCATTACAGCACCAGTTAACCATGTTCAATGCGCTGCTCACTGTCAGGAATTTCTATGTTCTTCCTACAACTGCATGCGTTTCCTCCCACATTGCAATGATGGGTTAGTGGGTTGTGGGCTTGCTATGGTGGGATGAGAAGAATGATGACACTTGCATGCTGCACCAGTACATCTCCGTACTGCGTTGGGCATGGACTGAAATGGCACATTTCATGGTATATGCGATATGCTTGTGACAAGAACTAATCGAGCATTCGCACAGTAAAGCAGAAAGAAGCTGAAATCCATGGAAGTGTTAGTGCTGCCAATGGCATAGAGGGTCTCTCAGGTTCAGGATAAAGTGCTTGCAAAGACTGAGAAAGCGTTAAGTGTGTGGCTAGAGGACACTTCACTGAAGCATATCCCTGTTGATAGCAAAATTATGCGTGATAAAGCACTTATCCTCCATGAGCACTACTGTGAGGGGGTTGAGGAGAGTGAGAGGAAGGAGTTTAAGACTAGTAAGGGATGGCTGGCTAGCTATGTAGAGTGCTTCAGCCTCAAGAACTTAAAGATCACGGGAGAATCGGCATGTCGGATGCACCAAGTATCCGATTATGGAGCCGATTGAAGTACACGCTTGAAGTCTCTCAGAAAAAAATATTGTTGTTCACAAACTATCAAAAGCTCACACTGCAGTGTTGAAAATATAGCTAGTGAAAATGCTCTTGGAAAATTATGTGACACCATGAATGCTTTGCATCTAAACGCAACTTGTTCAATTTTTAGTTCAGCATATTATTTAGCTCAGAATGGCAGACCATACTCTGATCACTTTGGCTTATTGGAACTTCAAAAAAAAATGGTATTGACATTGGAATTGGACTGCATTCCCGCACTAGCTACAGAGATAATTAATCTCAGCCATTAATACAAAAAAGAAAATTTGTCAGTATATCAAGCAGATAAATGGCAAATTTTCTGATCTCATTGATGAATCAACAAGCCTGAGCATTAAAACTGCCCGAATGTTTGAATTGTGAACGTGATGAGGAAGTGATCCCCTAATGGAACTGCCTGGTCAAAAAGCTGCATCTACTGAACTGGTGTCTGCTACCCTCAGCCTGCTGCCCCAGCACACAACAGCAAATGTGATAGCACTGGCCACCACAGCCTCGTAGAACGTCCTCAGCATTGTCCGGCAGATGTTAAAGGACCTCAGTCTCCTCAGGAAGTAGGGACGGTTCTGACCCTTCTTGTAGACAGCCTCAGTGTTCTTTGACCAGTCCAGTTTATTGTCCATTCGTATCCCCAGGTATTTGTAATCCTCCACCATGTCCACATTAGACATTAGCCATTAGACATTGGCTCAATGGGAGAAGTCAGAGACTGGTGGTGGAGGATTTCATCTCTGAGTGGAGGCCTGTGACTAGTGGTGTGCCACAGGGATCAATGCTGGGTCCATTGTTATTTGTCATCTATATCAATGATCTCAATGATAATGTGATAAATTTGATCAGAAAATTTGCTGATGATACAAAGATCGGAGGTGTAGTGAACAGTGAGGAAGGTTTTCAAAGCTTGCAGAGGGATCTGGACCAGCTGGAAAAGTGGGCTGAAAAATGGCAGATGGAGTTTAATGTGGACAAGTGTGAGGTATTGCACTTTGGAAGGAAAAACCAAGGTAGAACATACAAGGTAAATGATAGGGCACTGAGGAGTGCAGTAGAACAGAGGGATCTAGGAATAAAGACACAAAATTCCATAAGAGTCGCATCAGAGGTATATAGGGTATTAAAGAGAGCTTTTGGTACATTGGCCTTTATAAAGCAAAGTATTGAGTATAAGAATTGGAATGTTATGGTGAAGTTGTACAAGGCAATGGTGAAGCCAAATTTGGAGTATTGTGTGCAGTTTTGGTCATCGAATTACAGGAAGGATATTAATAAGGTTGAAAGAGTGCAGAGAAGGTTTACAAGGATGTTGCAGTGACTTGAGAAACAGAGAAAGGTTGAATAGGTTAGGACTTTATTCCCTGGAGTGTGGAAGAATGAGGGGAGATTTGATAGAGGCGTATAAAATTATGATGGGTATAGATAGAGTGAATGCAAGCAGGCTTTTTCCACTGAGGCCAGAGGAGGAAAAAAACAGAGGTCATGGGTTAAGGGTGAAGGGGGAAAAGTTTAAAAGGAACATGTCTTCTTCGGACAGAGGCTGGGAGTGTGGAATGAGCTGCAAGTTGAAGTGGTAAATGCAGGCTCACTTTTAACATTTAAAAAAAAAACTTGGGCAGGTATGGATGAGAGGTGTATGGAGGGATATGGGCCAGGTGCAGGTCAGTGGGACTGGGCAGAAAAGTGGTTTGGCAGAGCCAAGAAGGGCCGAAAGGCCTGTTTCTGTGCTGTAATGTTCTATGGTTCTATGGGAGACGTGTAAGGACCAGAAGTGTTTACAGAGACAGGGAGGGCTGTAGGATCCAGAGAATGTTACAGAGATGGGGAGGGGCGTAGAGGTAGCAGGGGCTTACAGAGACAGGGAGGGCTGTAGGGGCCAGAGGAGGTTACAGAGATAGGGAAGGGTGTGAGGTCAGAGGGGCTTACAGAGACAGGGAGGGGTGTAGGATCCAGAGAATGTTACAGAGACGGGGAGGGGTGTAGAGGTAGCAGGGGCTTACAGAGATAGGGAGGACTGTAGGGGCCAGAGGAGGTTACAGAGATAGGGAGGGGTGTGAGGTCAGAGGGGCTTACAGAGACAGAGAGGGGTGTAGGGACCAGAAGAGCTTACAGAGATTTGGAGGGTGTATGAGATGGAGGGGGTTACAGAGACAGGGAGGGTTGAAGGACTGACAGAGGTTATTCCCCATCATTGCAAATGTTGTGAATATACTGACAGTCATAAATATTCCCAGCTTCTGCTGATAGTACCTTGGAGAAGTGACAGGAGGAAATACAGTTTCCTGATTATCGTCCAGTCCCTGATATTCTGTCAGTTTCGTGTTCTCAGGGTCTGAAAGAGGAAATAGCTAATGAAACCACCCCACTGCCTGGAAATTCCCATTTGGTTGAAACTACTGTTAAACAGCGGAGCTGATCTCTCACTCACACTGAGACTGCAGCTGTTTGCACTTGGAGTGGTCTATGGACAGTCTCCTCTGGGAGGTCCATTCCCTGCATAAGTGTCCGGTTTATGTCGGCTGTCACTGAACACAGGGCTCTGAATGTCCCAGGACACTTTGATATCAATAGCTTTGATATCTACTGAAGACACATTGTCAAAGCTGTTTCTGACATTCAAGAGCCCTTGGAAATGATTAACTAATAACATAAGTTTCATTTGCCACCCTCCAAGCTGAGAAACTACTATTTATCATCTGTCTCTGCTTTCAACCATTTTGCTGATGATCTCATCTCTGACCCTTTCACTCCTCACTTTTCCACCTCAGCCTTTGTGCAGAACTTCATCAATCACCTTCTGAACATCTAGGAAGATGACATCTACAATGTTCTCCATGTCAACCTTCAGCCTCTACTGTTTAAAAAAAATGCCAACACTGAGGTTAAACAGACTGCATAGATTAATACAGTTTGTGAACAAGAAGAGCTTCTTTGAACATAGAACATAGAAATCTACAGCACATTACAGGCCCTTCAGCCCACAATGTTGTGCTGACCATGCAACGTACTCTAGAAACTGCCTAGACTTTCCCTAGTGCATAGCCCTCTATTTTCTAAGCTCTGTGTATCTATCTAAGAGGCTCTTACAAGAGCCTATTGTATCCGCTTCCACCACCACCGCTGGCAGTGCATTCCACACACCCACTGCTCTCTGTGTGAAAAATGCACCCCTGACACCCCCTTGGTACCTGCTTCCAAGCACCTTAAAACTATGCCCCCTCATGTTAGTTGTTTCAGGACCTACCAAAATGAACCACCTCACACTTATCTGGATCGAACTCCGTCTGCCAGTTTTCAGCCCAGTTTTGCATCCTATCAATGTCCCGCTGTAACCTCTGACGGCCCTCCACACCATCCACAACACCTCCAACCTTTGTGTTGGGGGCTTTTTTGCAGTTCTGTACAGTGTTGGTAAGTCTTCTCTTAGTGTGTACAGATTTGGCTCCGCTTAGCTAAAACAGAGTAACACTGGTGGCAATCCAAAGGAGATTCACTAGGCTAATTCCTGAGATGAGAGGCTTGTCCTACCTCTAAAAACAAGAAAGTAAATATGAGGGAAGCTGGGCCATTGAAGGAACACCACTCCTCTCTACTCCCCCCTGCACATTTTCTAACCATTATTCTTATCAATTCTCATTCATTCTCTTTCAATCATATCATTTCTTGCAAATGCTGATTCACCGTCCTATGTAGACAAACCCTGAAACAGCCTCATCCTCCGACAGTCCTATTCAAATAGATACGCTGACTTCCCCATAAAATCAAAGCCGAGAGCATAACATCCACCAGATCTTTCACATTCACGCAGACAGACAGACTATAAGACTATAAGATATAAGAACAGAAACAGGCTGCTTGGCCCATTAAGTCTGCTCCACCATTCAATCATGGGCCTTCTCCCCATACCCTTTGATGTCCTGGTTACTCAAGAACCTATCTATCTCTGCCTTAAATGCACCCAGTGACTTGGCCTCCACAGCTGCTTGTGGGAAAAAAAATCCACAGATTTACCACCCTCTCTGACTAATTTCTCCACATCTCTGTTCTGCATGGATGTACTTCAATCTTGAAGTCATGCCCTTTTATCCTCGACTCCCCTACCATGGGAAATAACTTTGCCATATCTAAGCTGTTCAGGCCTTTTGACATTCAGAATGTTTCTATGAGATCCCCCCTCATTCTCCAGAACTCCAGAGAATACAGCCCAAGAGCAGCCAATTGTTCCTCATACGGTAACCCGTTCATTCCTGGAATCATTCTTGTGAATCTTCTCTGAACCCTCTCCTATGTCAGTATATCCTTTCTAAAATAAGGAGCCCAAAATTGCACACAATACTCCAGTGTGGTTTCATGAATCTCAACATCATGCCCCTGCTCTTATATTCTATACTTCCAGAAATGAATGCCAACATTGCATTCACCTTCTTCACCACTGATTCACTTGGAGGTTAACCTTTAGGGTATCTTACACAATGACTCCAAAGTCCATTTGCATCTCTGCATTTTGAATTCTCTCTCCATGTAAATAATAGTCTGCCCATTTATTTCTTTAAGCAAAGTGCATTACCATACACTTTCCAACATTGTATTTCATTTCATACACTTCTTTGCCCATTCCCCTAAACCAGGGGTCGGCAACCCGCGGCTCTTTCATCTCTGTGCTGCAGCTCCCTGTGGCTTTGGAAAATAAATGATGAGTATTTAATCAAAATGTATTTTATGTTAGTTTGTTAGTTTTTGAAATGTAATTCTAAATTTGAAGATTATGGTGATCTTGTACAACCTAAATAAAACGTGTTTTTTGTCGCTATAAATATACGTCACCACGGCCAATGCCTGACACCCGCCAGTGCTCGATTTCTTTAGTTTTTTGATCCAAGGTAGGCTAACTATGGAGAATTCTAAAAAAAGAAAAGTGACTGATGAAAACAGAACGTTTAATGATACGTGGGCAGATTCATTTGCTTTTACTGCTGAAGAGACTGGTTTACCGGTATGCTTAATATGCAATGAGAAACTAGCAAACAACAAAAAGTCAAAAGTCGCAAGACATTTCCAGAATAAACATGCAGACTTTGCTCAAAAATATCCGGAAGGAGATGAGAGAAAAAAGCCATTTCGGAACTGATGCGGAAGGTTGATCTGAGCAAAAATCATTTCAAGAAGTGGATGAAGTCCGGAAAATCAACTACATATGCTAATTTTGTTACCGCTCAGGAAATAGTCAGGCACGGGAAGCAGTTTACAGATGGTGAATATATAAAAGAATCTTTCATTAAGATTTCAGAACATCTATTCACGGACTTTAAAAACATGAGTGAGATTGTGCAGAAAATCAGGGATATGCCCCTCTCTGCAAAGACTGTCAAAGACAGAACCATAAAAATGGCAGAAGACATCACAAGACAGCAAATTAAAGACATCAATTCAGCTGTGGCCTACTCGATTGCCTGTGACGAATCTAAAGACAAAGGAGATATTGAACAAATAGCACTGTTCTGCCAGTATGTAAACTCTGCCGGGCCACAGGAAGAAATGATTGAGTTGATACCTCTAAAAGGCCAAACACGGGGGGAGGACATCTGTGAGGCTGCCTTGAATTGTTTAAGAGCCAAAGGAATAAAGACCACCCACCTGGTGTCAGTAGCTACTGATGGGGCACCAAGTATGATAGGAGCGCACAAGAGATTTGTGGCTTTACTGCAGAAGTCGCTGGACAGATAGCTGCTGACTTTTCACTGCATCTTGCACCAAGAGGCACTGTGCGCTCAAACATTTCCTCCGGAATGCACAGAAGTAATGGATGTTGTCATTCAGATTGTCAATAAAATAATGGCAAAAAGTTTAAATCACCGTCAATTCCGTTTGTTACTGGATGAGCTGGAAAGCGCATATCTGATCTCCTGCTGCACAACAAAGTCCAGTGGCTGTCAAGAGGGGAGGTGCTGAAACGCTTTGTCGTGTGTCTGGAAGAAGTGAAAACTTTCCTGGGCAGCAAAGGGCTCACCTTTCCTGAGCTGGAACAGCCAGAGTGGCTGGAAAAGCTGCACTTCATGGTAGACATGACAGCGCACCTGAACATGCTGAACACAGCTCATCAGGGGAAAGGACGCACAGCCCTGCACATGTTGGAGGATGTTTTGGCATTCAAGTTGACAGTGCTTGCCAGAGATTTACAGAAAGGCACATTGACTCACTTCCCCAATTTGAGAGAGTTCAAACAAGCTCATGACATGATAAATTCGGAGTATTTACATTCTGCAATCATCGCAATGCAAACATCATTTGGGAAACGCTTCTGTGAGTTCAGAGAGGAAAAAACACATTATCCTTCCCGGTCACTCCCCTAAGCATCGATCCATCCCTACTGAATACGACTGCATTGGCAGGTGTGAGTCAACCTGATCTTGAGATGGAACTGGCCGACATAGCCGACAAAGACATATGGGTGTCCAAGTTTAGACGCTTGACAGCAGACCTCGAAGATGTTGCCCGTCAGAAAGCTGTTCTTGCTCAGAATCACAAATGGAGTGATATTGAAAACCTCCCCAAACCATGGAATGCTATCCCCGACATTTATGTAAACATTAAAAAGTATGCGCTTGGAGTCCTGTCGATCTTTGGATCCACATATGTATGTGAGCAGCTGTTCTCCAACATGAACTTTATTAAAAACAAGCATTGCGCACGCCTCACAGATGACAGCTTGCGATCCTGTGTAAAGATGAAGGTGACGTCATACAGCCCTGATGTGCAATGCTGTGCACTGAAGTCCAGGAGCAGAAATCCCATTAACCAAGTATGATATATATTTTAATTGCCTATTATTTTACGTATATTCATATTTTTTCATTGTTCAGTGAAATAGTCCTTTTATTTTTCAGGTTGACAGCTGGCTGACGTTATTTTTGGTTTGCTGCTGGCGGACAATTTAAGTTCAGCGTTTTTCATAAATACAAGAAGGACTCAAATAGACATTGAGTATTTTACTTAAAAGTAACCTTCAACCCAACGTCTTTTTTTCGGAGTTCAAAATGTTTTTGTTGCATGCAGAAATGTAATTTCGTTTTCTCTGCAGGAGTTCATCGATTTCATAAATGCAACACATTATAGTTTGTTTAAACATAGCATAAAGGCAAAAAAATGTTGTCTGAGTGTTATTTCATTTTAAATGTCAAACGGGTTTTGTGGCTCCCAGTGTTTTCTTTTCTGTGGGAAACGGGTCCAAATGGCTCTTTCAGTGGTAAAGGTTGCCGACCCCTGGCCTAAACTATCTCTCGGTTTCCTCAACACTACCCGCTCCTCCACTTATCTTTGTATCATCAACAAATTTAGCCACAAATCCATTAATCCCATAGTCCAAATCATTGCCATACATCATTAAAAGCAGCGGTCCCAACACCGACCCCTGTGGAACGCCACTGGTATCCGGCAGCCAGCCAGAATAGGATCCCTTTATTCCCACTCTCTATTTTCTGCTGATCCATGCTGGTAACTTCCCTGTAATTCCATGAACTCTTATCTTGCTATGCATCCTTATGTGCGGCACCTTGTCCAAGACCTTCTGAAAAAACAAGTACACCACATCCACTGCATCTCCTTTGTCTACCCTGCTTGTAATTTCTCAAAAATTTGCAGTAGGTTAGTCAGGATTTTCCTTTCAGGAAACTATGCTTGCTTTGGCCTATCTTGTCATGTGTGTTCAGGTACTCCATAATCTCATCCCTAACTATAGATTGCATCAACTTTCCAGCCACTGATGTCAGGCTAACAGGTCTATCGTTTCCTTTCTGCTGCCTCCCACCCTTCTTAAATAGCAGAGTGACATTTGCAATTTTCCAGTCATCCAGTACAATGGCAGAATCTATTGATTCTTAATAGATCATCATTGATGCTTCCACAATCTCTGCAGCTACTTCCTTCAGGGCCTGAGGACATATTCCATCATTTCCAGGAGATTTATCCACCCTCAGACCATTAAGCTTCCTGAGCACCTTCACTTTTCCAATATTGTTATTGAATTTCATATACACAAATACAGAGTTCATAAGGATACTTGTTATAAATCAAAATAAGATAACATAAAATGCACTTTATATAAATCATAGTGATACAATCACTGATTCCCATATTGATGATCTATCAAATAAAATAAATTGAATAATGAAATACATTATTATGATTGATTATATTATTTAAAAAATCTATACCTTTACCAAGACATAGCTGGTTGGTGAAAGAAAAACAAGAAGAAAAGAAAAGAGTCCTTTACCATACAGTATTTTATAATAATAGCCCAGATCTATCTTATAATACCAATTCAAAGATTCTTAAAATAGTTCAGAAAGGGTCCCCATAATGTTTGAAAATCTTGGTTCGAATCTGAAATCGAACAACGAATCTTCTCTAGATTTAAACATGGCATAACATCACATAACCATTGAGCATGTTTTTTTTGGGGGGGGGGCAATCTCCTTCCATTTTAAGCAAGATCGCCCTCCTAGCCATAAGAGAAATAAAAGCCGGTACTTGCAATTGAGAAGGCTCCAAAATTATAGTTCTTTTCTCAACAACCAATACCAAATCAGGCAGTTAAATGATTGGGCTTAAAACTAACTTTAAAAAGTACAGAAAAAGTTTGGAATACATCCTTCCAATATTTTTCAAGGCTCAAACATAACCAAAACTTATGAATTAATGAAGCCTCTCCATTATTGCATCTGTCACATCAAGGAGATATATCTGCAATATAGCAAGAGAGCTGTCTTTATACATATGAGCCCTATGTACTACTTTAAATTGTAGGAGGTAATGATGAGCACATAATGATGAAGAATTAACCATTTTGAAAATAACCCTCCAGGTCTCACCAGATGAAATCTGTAAGTCCTTTTCCCAATCTTTTTTAATTTTATCTAAAGGAGTCATTCTCAATCCCAATAACAGATGATAAATATAAGAAATTGACCCATTTTCAAAAGGTTTCAAATTAAAAATTACATCTATTATGTTCTTATCTGGGCTAGTAGGAAATAAACATAATTTAGATCTTAAAAAATCTCTAATCTGCAGATATCGAAAAAAGTGGGTATTAGATAGGTTATATTTCACTGAGAGCTGCTCAAAAGAAGAGAAATTCCCTCCAACAAACAGATCCTGGAATTGTTTAATGCCTAATCTATCCCATTCTCTGAAAAAACAGATCGGACATAGATGGTTTAAAAACAATTCGAAAAGATAGGACTGGAAAGAGAAAATCTCAATAAACTGAGATGTTTTCTAAACTGTAGCCAGATCCTCAAAGTGTGTTTAACCACTAAACTGTCAATTAATTTATTTACAGATAAAGGAAGAGAGGGTCCAAGAAGAGAAATAATAGAAAATTTGGTAACAGAATCGGCTTCCAAAAAGACCCATATTGGACAATCCTCATGATTAATATAATAGGTAAACTTTCATACAATAATTGCCCAATAATATAACCTAAAGTTGTGTAAAGCAAAACCACCATTCTTTTTGCTTTTTTGAAGGTGGGCTTTAGTTAATTGGGGTTTTCTGTTCTTCCATATATAGGAAGAAAGAATCAAATCTAGAGAATCAAAACAAGACTTAGGAATAAACACAGGTACAGCTTGAAAGAGGTATATAAATTAAGGTAAAATATTCATTTTAATAGAATTAATTTGACCAATCAATGATAAAGAGAGAGGCCACCAATTAGAGGGTGTCTTTTTCACAAAATTCATTAAAGTTAAAAAATTTTCTTTGGATATATCTTTGTAATTCTTAGTGATTGTTACGCCCAAATATGTAAATTGTTCTCTTATAATTTTAAAAGGAAGGTTAATATCGGTTGGTATCAAATTATTTAAAGGAAACAATTCACTCTTATGTAAATTCAATTTCTATTCTGAAAACTGACTAAAATTAGTCAGTAAATGAAACACAGAGGGTAAAGAAGTTGTAACATTAGATATAAAAAGCAATAGATCATTAGCATAAAGCGAGACTTTATGTATAGTACCTTTCCTTAAAATACCGATGATATCTTTAGACTCTTGAAAGGCAATTGCTAAAGGTTCTAGCACCAAATCAAAAAGCAAAGGACTCTACGGACATCCTTGACTGGTTCCACGTTGAAGTTTAATTGGTTTAAAGTCTGAAAATTAATAAGGACCCGAGCAGAGGGAGATAAATAAAGTAATTTAATCCAAGAATAAAATTTGGCCCAAAATTAAAATGTTCTAAGGATTTACATAGGTAATTCTATTCGACTCAATCAAAATCCCTCTCTGCATTCAAAGAAATCACACATTCTGATATTTCCTTGGATGGAGAATTCATAACATTTAACAGCCTCCGTATATTAAAATGGGAATATCGATGTTTAATAAATCCTGTCTGATCATCAGATATTATAGAAGGTATAGAACATTAGATTGGATCTTAGCATCAATGTTGAGTAAAGAGATTGGTCTATATGAGATGCATTCAGTGGAATTTTTATTCTTTTTAAGAATAAGCAAAATGGAAGCTTCGTAAAAAGACTGTGGCAACCTATGGACCTTGAAAGACTTGGTGAGGGTAGAACATAAATAAGGTATAAGCAATGAGGGGAGGGCCTTATAAAATTCTCCAGAGAAGCTGTCAGGTCCTGGAGATTTCCCAGAATGCAATAAATGTGATTTCCTCCTGAGAAACAGTTTGATCAAACTGCTTTTGCTTATCAACCGAAAGTCCCAGAATATTTAATTGATCTAAAAAATTGATCATTGATTACCTTTAATAGAATCAGAACTATACAATTTAAAATAAAATTCTCTAAAAGTGTCGTTTATTTCAAAATGGTCAGTTGTCATGCTGCCATTTGTTTTGCAAAGCTATAAAGGTCTTCAATTGATTAGCCAATAGTTTACCAGTTTTTTCTCCATATACATAAAATTGGCTTCTATCTTTTAAAAGTTGGCTTTCAATTGGGTATGTTAAAAGAAGATCATATTTAGTTTTAATTTCAATATTTCTTTTATATAGTTCAGTGTCTGGTACCAAAGCATATTTCTGGTCTAACTGTTGTAATTGATTAACTAAATCAGTTCTCTCTTTATTAGCTTTTTTCTTAATATATGCAGTATCAGAGATAATTTGTCCTCTGATATATACCTTAAAAGCGTCCCAAATGATGACTAGAGGTCTCTTCCAACACATTTTCTTCAAAAAAAGGAGTAATTTGATTCTTCAGAAATTTTAGAAAGTTCTTGTCAGATAATAAAGTTGAATTAAAACGCCATGATCTGTTCATATGAGTGAAACCAGGAAGATTTAAAGATTAAAAATACAGGGGAGTGGTCGGATATAGCTATTTCTTTATATTCAATAGATCAAACTAATGGATTCAATTGACTATCAATAAAAACAATCAATCCTAGTATAGGAATGATGGACATGGGAGAAGAATGAATACTCCCTTTCAGCTGGATGAAGAAAATGCCAGACATCAATGATAACACATTTCTTAAGAAAGGATTGAATAAATAAAGCTGATTTATTAGGCGTAGCTAATTTTAAAGAAGAACAATCTAATACTGGATCTAGCCAACAGTTAAAATCTCCTCCCATCACTAAAGTATAAAAGCTCAAATCTGGCAAGAATGAAAAGAAACACTCAAACAATCCTGGATCATCCACATTGGGGGTGTACACATTGGCAAATACAATTAATTTATTATCTATTTTCCCTGACACTATAACAAATTGCCCATTGGGGTCAGAGACAACTTTATGTTGAACGAAAGAAATTGTATTATCTATAAAAATCGAGACTCCACAAGATTCTGCTCTGAATGAAGAATGAAATTGTAAAGTCATCCACCAATTAAAAAGGCATGCATTATCACAACTACGTACATGGGTTTCATGTAGAAAAATAATGGGTGCCCTTAACTTCTTAATATGCGCAAAAATCTTATTCCGTTTTACAGGATAATTTAACCCTTTCACATTCAAACTGAGTAAATTAACATTTCGCTCCATTTTGAATTGTAATTAACAGAAAAGTTAAAGGATCTGAGCATAAATTATTAGATAAAAAAGACAGACCTTGAAATAAGGTACTCAAGCAGAAAATTTGGATGTTAACCCAACCCAGCTTCCAGAGAAAAAAAGAGACCCACCCCCTCCCCCTCCCAAAGCCAGAAATGCTGGCTAAAGGTTAGCCGGCAAGCTAACGCTGTTGATAACCCTCCCCCAAGGAATCCTGCTGGCGAAACTCCAAAACTTTGAAAGTTGTTTTGTTCCTACCCAGACAAAACGAGGAAAAAACTTAGGTCAAATATCCAAAACGTAACAAGATTTGTTTTAAAGATTTCAAAAGAAATATCTATCTGAAAACCTCACAAGAAAGAATAAAATAGTAAAAAATATCAAAGAAAATTAAAAAAAAACAAGATATATAAACGGTCAAAAAGTAAGTTTATTAAAACCTTATACTGTCCAACATTTAAAAGATAATTGCTCTTGTAACAGATATAACACAATTAATCTTCTGCCCCCAAAAACCTCTGAGTGTATTCGACTGATCCCAGCCATTTCCGCTCACCATTTTTCAAAACAATTCTGAGACATGCACGGAAATTAAGAGAGGGCTTAAACCCTTTCTTATAAAGCAACAACATGACCCTTTTGACTTGGCATCTTCAGCCATAACCTTCGGTGCTTAATCTTCCACAAGTCTAATTTTCTTCCCGTTGAAATCAATTGTTCTGACTCAATGGGTATGTCGGATTAGAAGCTCCTTAGTGTGAAATTCATGAAAGCATAAAATGACCGATTTGGTTCTCCTGCCTTGGGTTTCAGGAATAGTGATTGATGAGTGCGGTCCAACTTAGGCGCGGACAGCAATAAATCCAGGAATTGCTGCTTCAAAAAACTTGCAAAGAAATCCGTGGGGCGGTTGCCTTTAATTGATTCTCCAAGACCCAAAAGACGTAAATTGTTCCTTCTGCTTCTGCTTTCCAGGTTGATAATTTTCTTTGTTAATTTTTCATTAGATAATGATAATTTTTGCAGATCTTACTCATATCTTCTAAGTCTGCTTCCAATAACGACAAAGCTTCTTTATTCTCTTTAATTCACTTTTCATGTTCGTTTAAAGTTTGTTGAATAGCATCCAACTTGACATTAAAATGTTGAACTTCCTTTGTTTTTTATATAAAATATATGTAAAATAATAGGCAATTAAAATATTTATCATACTTGGTCAGGTTGACTCACACCTGACAATGCAGTCGTATTCAGTAGGGATGGATCGATGCTTAGGGGAGTGACCGGGAAGGATAATGTGTTTTTTTCCTCTCTGAACTCACAGAAGCGTTTCCCAAACGATGTTTGCATTGCGATGATTGCAGAATGTAAATACTCCGAATTTATCATGTCGTGACCTTGTTTGAACTCTCTCAAATTGGGGAAGTGAGACAATGTGCCTTTCTGTAAATCTCTTTATATATTTAAAAACCTTTTAGTATCTTCTTTGATATTAGTCACCAGCTTCCTTTCATAACTCATCTTTTCCTTCCTAATGACCTTGTTAGTTTCCTTCTGCAAGTTTTTAAAAGCATTCCAATCCTTTATCTTCCCACTAATTGTGGCTTCCTTGTATGCCCTCTCTTTTGCTTTTACTTTGGCTCTGACTTCACTTGTCAGCCACGGTAGTGTCCTTCCATTTGAAAATTTCTTCTTACTTGCATTATGTACCCTTGGGTATCTTGTGACTGTCACATGACCATGATGTAATTGAGGCTCTGTTGGGCATGATGTAATGGTCTTGTGATGATGGAGTGACATAATTTTCCTGCCAGTGAAAGGTCATGTGATGGCCTCTTTCAACAGAGTATAAAAGGAGTTCGCACCACTGTGATGCAGGTCAGTTAGTGGCTTAACGGAGTCAGTGACTCCGTTATGCTGCGTATTTGATTTTATGATGCAGTTTCGTTTTATAAGTGGATTTTTAATTTCTGCTGTAAGAATCATTGACCCAGCAGTTCTGAAAATCGCTGCCAGTTAAAGTCCAGTTGGAGAGTGAAGAATTTATTGAAGTTCAGAAAACCCAAAGGATTGAGAAAAGTTGGTGCTGTCAACGGTGAAACAGATTCGACCTTATTTGATCCTCATTCTGAAGGAATTAGTAACCTGCAATCTGAGATAGTCCCTGCTAAAGAGCAGAAAGGACTGAAGCAAAGTTTCACCAAGGAAAGGTCAGTGCCTTTAAGCTGGTTTTATTTCCTTCACCGTAAATCCTTCAGGCAAAGCATATTTTGGCTGGGTTCCGCAGTAATGTTGTGACGTCAAGGAATTCACTATTTCTATGAAAATTTCTCCTAACTGACTGTATAAATCATTTGGACTTTTGCATTTACTAATTCTAAGAACTGTTTTTGCATTATCGCTTTAAGAACGGCTCGAGCTGCCGTATATCAGCTGACTTCCGGTTAAGTTAGTCGTTTGTTTACTTTTGGGGTTTTTTTTTGAGCAGTGTTTAATAAATAGTTTATTTGTTATAAAAAACCTGTCTCAATTCTATATTCATTGTTGCTGAATCGTAAGATTTGGAAAATACCTGTCTTGCACTCCCCTCATTTTTCTCAGAAACTCCAGCCATTGCTGCTCTGCTGTCCTTCCTGCTCGTGTCCCTTTCCACTCAACCCTGGCCAGTTTCTCTCTGATGTCATTGTAATTTCCTTTATTCCATTGAAATACCGACACATTGGAATTTAGTTTCTCATTCTCAAATTTCAAAGTGAATTTGATCATATTGTGCTCACTGTTCCCTAAGGGTTCTTTAACTTTAAGCTCTGTTATCACCTCCAGATCGTTGCAGAACACCCAATCCATTTTCATGATAAGATCCCCAATGATTATCATGACATTGCCCTTCTGACACACCTTTTCTATCTCCTGCTGTAATTTTTAATCCACATCCCTGCTGCCATTAGGGTCCTTTTATTCTTGCCACTTCTTAACTCAACCCATACAGACTCTATACCTTCCGATCCTATGTCATCCCTTTCTAATGATATAATATTATACACGGGGCCACACCACCCTCTCTGCCTACTAACCTACCTTTCCGATACACTGTATATCCCTGGACATTCAGCTCCCAATGGCAGCCATCCTTTAGCCAAGTTTCAGAGTTGTCCACAACGTCATACTTGCCAATCTGTAGCTGAATTTCAAGATCTTCCATTTTATTCCTTATGCTGCGTGCATTCAAATACAACACTTTCAGTCCAGTATTTGTTGCTTTCTGTTTGAACTGCACCTCGCCTCTATTGCCCTGCCACCAATCCCACTGGCTGTGATTATGCCTCATCTCCTGTTGTCCTTTCTATCATCTCTGTTGCACACTATCTTTGATTTATTTGTTTTCCCCTTCCTCAGCCCTATCACTCTGGTTCCCATCCCCCTGCCAAATTAGTTTAAACCCTCCCTAACAGCACTATTAAACCTGCCTGCTAGGATATTGAACCCCTTTGGGTTCAGGTATAACCCATCCATTTAGTAAAAGTCATACCCCCCCCAGAAGAGGGTCTAATGATCTAGGAACCCGAAGCCCTGCCCCCTACACCAGTCTCTCAGCCACGCATTTACACACCTGATCGTGCTATTCTTGCACTCGTTATCACGTGGCACAGGCAGCAATCCTGAGATTACTACCCTGGAGATCCTGCTTTTCAGGTTCCTACACAACTGCCTGAATTGTCTCTTCAGGACCTCCTCTCTTTTTCTACCTATGCCATTGCTACCAATGTGTGCCAAGACTTCATCCTCTCCCTTCAGAATACTCTGCACCCGATCCCTGTACATCCTGTATCCTGGCACCTGGGAGGCAACACACCATGTGGGTATCTCTATCAGGCTGACAGAACCTCCTGTCTGTTCCCCTCACCATGGAATCCCCTATGACTACCATATTCCTCATCTTCTTCTCTCCCTTCGGTACCATGGATCCAGGCTCAGTGCCAGAGACCCGAGTGCTGTGGTCGTCCTCCTATAAGTCACACCCCCTCAACAGCATCCAAAACGAGATAATGATTACTGAGGGAGATGGCCACAGGGGTGCTCTCTACTATCTGAGCTCTTCCCTTCCCTTCCCTGACAGTCACCCACTTATCTCACTCCTGCAGCCTTGGGGCGACTAACTCCCTTTAGCTCCTATCCATCTCCTGCTTCACTTTCTCTAATAAGCTGTAGGTCGTCAAGCCGCAGCTCCAGATCCCTAACACGGTCCCTCAGGAGCTGCATCCCAGTGCACCTGGATCAGATATGGCCATCTGGGAGACTGGAAGATCCCCAGGATTTTCACATGTGACCAAATCACAGAGACATTATGAACAGTTAAAGAGTTATTGATTAAGAGAGTCAATCAGCACTTGTGGGTCACATTCCTCTTGACATGATGGGGCATTGGCTCTCCAATGGTAATGGGGTATTGCCTGCACCATACAGATCTGGGAATTAATAAACAATTTAAAATAGTTTCAGAAGTCATAGAACATTACTGTACAGTGAAGTACAGGCCTTTTGGCCCACATTGTTGTGCCAACTTTTTAACCTGCCCTAAGATCAATCTATTCCTTCACATACACCTTCACTTTCTGAACATCCATATCTCTAATATGTTCCTAATGTATCTGTCTCTACCACCTCCAGTGACAGCATGTTCCATGCACCCTCCAGTCTCTGTAAAAAAAAAACTATGTCTTACATTCCACGTAAAAATTCCTCCAATCACTTTAAAATTATGCCCTTTCATATTAGCCATTTCTGCACTGGGGAAAAGGTATTGGCTACTGATGCACCATCAATAACTCTCCGAGACGTGAGGCGAGATATTGGCTTTTATTGACTGGAAGAAAGAACAAGCAGCAATTGACCACCACGCTACATCCTGGAGACTGAGGGCCGGGCTCAGGCCCCAATCACCTTTATACCGGGGTCTGTGGGAGGGGCCACAGTCTGTGGGAGGAGCCACGGTCAGTGGGAGGGGCCACAGGAGCAGTCAGTGGGGGGGGGGGGCATGTGTCCAGACAGGTATATGTAGTTCACCACAGCTACTCAGTCTGTTTAATCCTCTTATCATCTTAACCACATCTGTCAAGTCACTTCTCAACTTCCTACAATCAGAAGAGAAAAGCCCAAGCTCACTCAACCTATCCTATTAAGACTTGCTCTCTGCTCCAGGCAGCACCCTAGTAAACCTCGTTTACACCTCTCTAAAGCTGCCACAACCTCCTGATTATGAGGTATCAGAACTGAACACAATACTCCAAGTGTGGTCTAACTAGAGTTTTATAAAACGGAATAAACTCTTCTTTAGTTTCCAGTCAGGTATAGGTATCGATTTTAAGTGACATTGTGATGACAAGTTCTGTCATTTTCATAGACATGCCTGTGCATGCCTAGTCTGGTGTTATTTATACCCCCATCATCAATGCCTCCCAACTGTACAGTTTTGAGTCCCATTTGGCCAATATATGCAGCTCCTGGACCCTGGCCAGGGAATCATGTAAATGCCCCCTATGCTGAGTCCCAGGTCATCTTTGACCACATGAGCTGTGATTTGAGCTTCCTTCAGGATTTCTGGATGTTATTAATGCAGTATTTCTTCAGAATTCTGGCGATCCTTCCAGAAACTATGGAAATATAGGGAAGATAAGCAGTAGTGATGGGTTTCTTGACCATGTTGCAAACCCGCATCAAGAAGCACAGGAGATGGACTGTTTGGGTTACAGAGAGAAATCAGAAGCCTAACATTGCTTTTGCAATGGCTGTAGGATTACTTCAACAACACAAAATTGCTCTGCTATGCCAATGGGTTTTGAGACCATCTGATTAAGGAAGCCATTGAAATGAAACTAGTGAAAAGCATTTTAACAAAGATGGAGGTCTCACTCTAAGTAAGAACTAGAATTCGATTGTAAACAAGATGGATCAGTGGAAACCATTTGGATGAGGACTAACCAATTAGGAGGGACTGATGCCTGGGTATAAATACCATTTAGCTATACATGTCTAGGAGTCATCTCTGATGAAAATGGCAGAGTTTGTCATTGAAATGCCGGTAAAAATCAGTGTCTGGACCCTGCTGGAAGCCCGAGAAGTATTTATTCGTTATGTACGCTGAAAACCACTAGATCCTTTTTTAAATAGAACTGCAACACTACCTCACAGCTCAGTCCTCTGACTAATGATGGCTAACACGCCTTACGCTTTCTTAACCTCCCTTTCAACCTGCTAAGTTCTTCCCTTCATTCCTATAATGAATCTTCTACAGTACCAGTTCTCTCGTGCATGTTAACTGGGACAGTTCCTGGCGGTTGGTTGAAGTTTGCTCTTGAATTGTTAAATATTCACATGGTAAGCCTTTTTGGAGCTTGGCTTAACACCAAATGGCTTAACAGTCTCTCTGATGGTGCAGTGTTCCCTCAATTTTTGACAAATGCAGAGTTCCTCAACATGGGATCATGAATCATTCCCAAATCTGCAGAGCTCCCTCAGAGCTCCTGTTCTGCAATCTCTAACAGCAGCACCTTACAGTTAGAGCCAAGGAGTAATATAGAGTAGGTGTACAGGGCACAGCAGTTCACACTAGATCTTCTCCGATCTGTTATGTTACTCACTGCACAAGCAGCTTCTCCAGTCGAATCACATGGCTACATCTTACACTCTGCAACACCCTATCTCTGGGAGTTGAAGCAACTCCCTCTGAGCTAACCTTTCCTCATCTGTAACTCGTGAGGTCTGAATGAACTTTTTTCTCTGCCTTGTTGCAGGGTGAATGCAGAGGGAGCACTATAGGAGTGTGGCAACACTGAGAGAGCAGTGTACTGGAAGGGGCAGAGCTGAGGGAGTGTTGCCCTGTGGCACAGAAAGTTCTGTGTGTGTGTTGCATTGTAATCACATTGTCAAGTCCGCTGATTGCATGACAGTGGTGGGGCTCATGAGACACAATGAGACACACGACTGAGAGGAGGTGGAAGAGCTGGAGGCCTGGTTCCAGGAAAATAATCTCTTTCTGAGTGTCAACAACACAATGCAGATGTTTATCAACATCAGAAGTCACACCACTCACAATTCTCTTTAAATCAGCAGCACAGCATTGGAAACTGTCAGCAGTTTCAAACTCCAAGAAGTACACATCTCATAACCTCTCATGGTCCCAGAACACATTCCATATTCCACGCAATTAGGAAAGGTGACCGATGAGTTGCAATATTAAAGGGAACCAAATCAGAAAGGGTGACAGGTACAGGATTAAAGGTTTTAAATTTGAATGCATGCAATATACAGAGTAAGGTAGATAAATTTGTAGCACAGTTAGAGATTGTCAGGTATGATGTTGTGGGTATCACTGAGTCATGGCTGAATGAAGATTATAGCTGGGAGTTTAACATCCAAGGATACACATTGTATCAAAAGGACAGGCAGGTAGGTAGTGGAGGTGGCTCTGTTGGTAAAAGAAAAGAAATCAAAACCTTAAAAAGAGGATCGGAAGGTGTCCAGTCCCATGGGTAGAGCTACAAACATGCAAGGGTAAAAAGAGTCTAATGGGAGTTATATTTTGGCCTCCAATCAGTAGCAAAGATGTGAGCTACAAATTACAACAGAAGATAGAAAAGTTAGTATGGGATGGGTAGTAAGTTTGCTGATGTCACGAAGGTTGGGGGTGTTTGGATAGTGTGGAGGGCTGTCAGACGTTACAGTGGGACATTGATAGGATGCAAAACTGGGCTGGGAAGTGGCAGATGGAGTTCAACCCAGATAAGTGTGAAGTGGTTCATTTTGGTAGGCCAAATATGATGACAGAATATAGTATTATTGGTAAGAGCCTTGGCAGTGTGGAGGATCAGAGGGATCTTGATGTCCGAGTCCAAAGGACGCTCAAAGCAGCTGTGCAGGTTGACACTGTGGTTAAGAAGGCATGCGGTGCATTGGCCTTCATCAATCATGGGATTGAGTTTAAGAGCTGAGAAGTAATGTTGCCGCTATATAGGACCCTGGCCAGACCCCACTTGGAGTACTGTGGTCAATTCTGGTCACCTCACTACAGGAAGGATATGGAAACCATAGAAAGGGTTCAGAGGAGATTTACAAGGATGTTGCTGGATTGGGGAGCATGCCTTATGAGAACAGGTTGAGTGAACTCGGCTTTTTCTCCTTGGAGTGACGAGGGATGTGAAATGACCTGATAGGGGTGTACAAGATAATTGATCGTGTGGATAGTCAGAAGCTTTTCCCCAGGGCTGAAATGGCAAGCACGAGAGGGCACAGTTTTAAGGTGCTTGGAAGTAGGTACAGAGGAGATGTCAGTGGTAAGTGTTTTACGTAGAGAGTGGTGAGTGTGTGAAATGAGCTGCAGGTGGCAGCGGTGGAGTCAGAACTGATACAGTCTTTTAAGAGACTCCTGGAGCTTCGAAAATAGAGGGATATGGATAAGCCAAGGACGTTCCAAAGTAACGACATGTTCAGCACAGCTTTGTGCTGTAGGTTTTCTATGTTCTTATGTTTCTAACACATCCACAGCTGTACGCTCAACCTGTAGGGATAAATTTCATGTCCTCAACTGTCTCTGGTCAGAAAGGGTTTGTAATGGATCCATTGATGACGATCTGGTCAATGGGCCCTGTTTGCCGTAACATTGTGCTCTATCTTTCTGTTAACCCCAACATTTTGACATCCCACACACTCACTCTCTCACTAACAAGGGACAGACAGATATCGCTCCTTCCACAGTGAAAGTAAAATTTGAGAGAGAGGGAGATATATCTTTGAGGCAAAGGTCAACGGTGTAGATTGAAGGGACACTTAAACAATCAGAAAAGTCAGGAACAATCTACACATATTCACTTGAGTCCATATTGGAACAGTCTAAAAAGGGACTCGGTGAATGTCTTTAATGTTATTGAGCCTCTGGCCAGGATCTTTATGTCCTCGTTGTCCATGGGAATGGTACCGGAGGATTGGAGGGAGGCGAATGTTGTCCCCTTGTTCAAAATATCTAGTAGGGGTAGTCCAGGTAATTATAGACCTGTGAGCCTTACGTCTGTGGTGGGAAAGCTGTTGGAAAAGATTATTAGAGATAGAATCTATGGGCATTTGGAGAATCATGGTCTGATCAGGGACAGTCAGCATGGCTTTGTGAAGGGCAGATCGTGCCTAACAAGCCTAATAAAGTTCTTTGAGGAGTGCAGATAGATGAGGGTAGTGCAGTGGATGTTATCTACATGGATTTTAATAAGGCATTTGACAAGGTTTCACACAGTAGGCTTATTCAGAAAGTCAGAAGGCATGGGATCCAGGGAAGTTTGGCCAGGTGGATTCAGAATGGGCTTGCCTGCAGAAGGCAGAGGGTCATGGTGGAGGGAGTACATTCAGATTGGAGGGTTGTGACTAGTGGTGTCCCACAAGGATCTGTTCTGGGACCTCTACTTTTCATGATTTTTATTAACGACCTGGATGTGGGGGTAGAAGGGTAGGTTGGCAAGTTTGCAGACGACACAAAGGTTAGTGGTGTTGTAGATAGTGTAGAGGATTGTCAAAGATTGCAGAGTGACATTGATAGGATGCAGAAGTGGGCTGAGAAGTGGCAGATGGAGTTCAACCCGGAGAAGTGTGAGGTGGTACACTTTGGAAGGACAAACTCCAAGGCAGAGTACAAAGTAAATTGCAGGATACTTGGTAGTGTGGAGAAGCAGAGGGATCTGGGGGTACATGTGCACAGATCCCTGAAAGTTGTCTCACAGGTAGATAGAGTAGTTAAGAAAGCTTATGGGGTGTTAGCTTTCAAAAGTTGAGGGTTAGAATTTAAGAGACGCAACGTAATGATGCAGTTTTATAAAACTCTATTTAGGCCACACTTGGAGTACTGTGTCCAGTTCTGATCTATAGGAAAGATGTGGAAGCATTGGAAAGGGTACAGAGGAGATTTACCAGGATGCTGCCTGGTTTAAAGAGTATGGATTATGATCAGAGATTAAGGGAGCTAGGGCTTTACTCTTTGGAGAGAAGGAGGATGAGAGGAGGCATGATAGAGGTGTACAAGATATTAAGAGGAATAGACAGAGTGGACAGCCAGCACCTCTTCCCCAGGGCACCACTGCTCAGGACAAGAGGACATGGCTTTAAGGTAAGTGGAGGGAAGTTCAAGGGGGATATTAGAGGAAGGTTTTTCACTCATAGAGTGGTTGGTGCGTGGAATGCACTGCCTGAGTCAGTAGTGGAGGCAGATACACTAGTGAAGTTTAAGAGACTACTAGACAGGTATATGGAGGAATTTTAGGTGGGGGGTTATATGGGAGGCAGGGTTTGAGGGTCGGCACAATATTGTGGGCCGAAGGGCCTGTAATGTGCTGTATTGTTCTTTTTTCTTTGTTCTATTTCAAAGGGGCATTTTTCTATTGGGCATTTCAAAGGGGTTAACAGAAAGATAGAGCACAATGGTACAGCAAATAGGAGCATTGACTTCAGATTGTCATCAATGGGTCCATTACAAAGAGCTTTTGATGTACTGTAGACCATGGTCTCTCTTTGGGACTCTGCTGTTGTTAGCATGATGGGCAGTGGGAATGCTGATACTTTGTGCTGAATAAGTGGAGGGTTGATGCTGCTTGTGCTTGGGGAAGGGGGCAGGGGAATTTGGGATTCTCATGGTGTTTTGTCATTTATTCTTTGGGGGTTTTCTTCTGTTTTGAGGTGTCTGGAGAATAAGAATTTCAGGGTTTGCATATTGTGTATATTCTCTGATATTAAACAGATGTGTGGAATCAACAGTCTGGTGCATGACATCCTGGAGATATCCCACTCTCTTTAGGAGATATGATGTCCTGGAACACCCCACCCTCTCCAGGAGGAATGACATCCTGGGATATGTCACTCTCTCCAGGAGGAATGACATCCTGGGATATGTCACTCTCTCCAGGAGGAATGACATCCTGGGATATGTCACTCTCTCCAGGAGGAATGACATCCTGGGATATGTCACTCTCTCCAGGAGGAATGACATCCTGGGATATGTCACTCTCTCCAGGAGGAATGACATCCTCGGATATGTCACTCTCTCCAGGAGGAATGACATCCTGGGATATGTCACTCTCTCCAGGAGGAATGACATCCTGGGATATGTCACTCTCTCCAGGAGGAATGACATCCTGGGATATGTCACTCTCTCCAGGAGGAATGACATCCTGGGATATTCCACCCTCTCCAGGAGGAATGACATCCTGGGATATATCACTCTCTCCAGGAGGAATGACATCCTGGGATATGTCACCCTCTCCAGGAGGAATGACATCCTGGGATATTCCACCCTCTCCAGGAGGAATGACATCCTGGGATATGTCACCCTCTCCAGGAGGAATGACATCCTGGGATATTCCACCCTCTCCAGGAGGAATGACATCCTGGGATATGTCACCCTCTCCAGGAGGAATGACATCCTGGGATATTCCACCCTCTCCAGGAGGAATGACATCCTGGGATATGTCACTCTCTCCAGGAGGAATGACATCCTGGGATATGTCACTCTCTCCAGGAGGAATGACATCCTGGGATATGTCACTCTCTCCAGGAGGAATGACATCCTGGGATATGTCACTCTCTCCAGGAGGAATGACATCCTGGGATATGTCACTCTCTCCAGGAGGAATGACATCCTGGGATATGTCACTCTCTCCAGGAGGAATGACATCCTGGGATATTCCACCCTCTCCAGGAGGAATGACATCCTGGGATATTCCACCCTCTCCAGGAGGAATGACATCCTGGGATATGTCACTCTCTCCAGGAGGAATGACATCCTGGGATATGTCACTCTCTCCAGGAGGAATGACATCCTGGGATATGTCACTCTCTCCAGGAGGAATGACATCCTGGGATATTCCACCCTCTCCAGGAGGAATGACATCCTGGGATATATCACTCTCTCCAGGAGGAATGACATCCTGGGATATGTCACTCTCTCCAGGAGGAATGACATCCTGGGATATATCACTCTCTCCAGGAGGAATGACATCCTGGGATATATCACTCTCTCCAGGAGGAATGACATCCTGGGATATATCACTCTCTCCAGGAGGAATGACATCCTGGGATATATCACTCTCTCCAGGAGGAATGACATCCTGGGATATATCACTCTCTCCAGGAGGAATGACATCCTGGGATATATCACTCTCTCTAGGGGGAATGACATCCTGGGATATGTCACTCTCTCTCTGAGGAATGACATCTTGGGATATATCACTCTCTCTCGGAGGAATGACATCCTGGGATATATCACTCTCTCTCGGAGGAATGACATCCTGGGATATATCACTCTCTCCAGGAGGAATGACATCCTCCATGAAAAACAATGATCGGGAAAACTTTCAGAGGAACATTGATGTGCTGAGCACACAAACTCGTGACTGGTCAGAAGCGTGACAGCCTCTTTTAACCCAGATACTGAACCGATGGTGTGAGCTTCTGACCTGTGGAGAGGCAGAATCTGGACACATAAACCCCCTTGCACTGACTCCTCATCTAGAGTGCCGCTCCACTCTTCAGACATGGTTGAGGTGAGAAATATTAATATATACCACTAGCCACCCCTTCTGACACCGGCATACTATAGTGATGATGTACTGAAGAACTGACGGGACTCCTGCAAGGAAGAGCAGAAGACTTGGCTTCATGTGCCTTCCTGCTCCTCCCCTTCCCCCCAGTGAAATGAGTGCATCTTCTGTGTAACAGTGCCAGTCACACTCAGCAATCGAATAACACACACAAAGTACCGGAGGAGCTCAGCAGGTCAGGCAGCATCTACGGAGAGAAATAAAGAGTCAGCCCTTCCGGCTGAGACCTTCAACAGGAAGGGGAAAGAAGTCAGAATAATAATCTGGGAAGAGGGGAAGGAGTACAAGCCAGGAGGTGAAAGGTGAAGGCAGGCCGGTGGGGTTGGGGTAAAGTGAGAAGCTGTGAGGTGATAGTGGAAGAAGGAATCTGATAGGAAAGGGGATTATGGGAGAAAGGGAAGGAGGAGAGGCACCAAATTTGGATGATAGTCTCCTCACTTGCCATCTCCTAAAGGGAAGGGTAATGGGCAAATGAAGAGAAGCTAAGAGGTAAGAGGGAATCCAGAATGGTGAATGAAAGGAGCGAGAAGAGGAAGGAGTGTGAATTTACCAAAGATTAGAGGTAAAAGGGGAAATCCTGCTTGTTCTCACATGCACAAACTGGTTGCCCCAATCAGTCGACAGTTCACTTCTGACACATCTCTACCCTTTCTTGCTCTATCTTCATTTCTGGAAACAGACTGTCCACTGATACATTTATAAACCTACTGACTCTCACAGCTATCTGGACATCAATTTCTCTCATTTCTGGTAATTACTCCCCATCTCTCCTCTTCTTTCTTCTTTCATTCCCATTCTGACTTCCCTTTTACCTCTTCTGTTTTCTTCATCTGCTTATCACCTCCTCCTGTTGCCTCTTCTCCTTTCCTTTCTGTCATGGTCCAATCATCTCTCTTATCAGATTCATTCATCTTCAGGCCTTTACCTCTTCCATCTATCACCTTCCAGCTTCAACGCCTTTCCCTAACCACTTCTTATCCTGGATTCTTCCACCTTCCTCTCCAGTCTCGCTCAAGGATCTTAGCCTGAAACTTCAACTCCTTATTCCTCTTCATAGGAGTTGCCTGACTGCTGGATTTTCATCTGCAGAATCATTTTCATTTGCAAAATCTCTTGTGCCTTCAGTTGAGTTATATTCTGCACTCCTCACAGTAGTGAACCTCCATGTTTGTCCTTGAACCCACCTGGTGCTCTAATTGAGTAACTTGGGAGGATTTGGGACATCGCTTGTAACTCAGTTGGATCCTCATTGTCCATTCATCAGGATTCACAATTAGGTTGCAGACAGGGAAATGGATTCAGCTTTGGGATAAGTTTGATGGCTGAGGGAAAGGTCAACTGCTGCCATCATTCTGGTTCCCTGAGCCTTCAAAATGTAAGCACACAGCAGGCTAGCGGCTGTTACACTTCTTGTATTACTTTGCATTTTAGACTGTTAATGTGGTTTTTCTCTATGTAGGAGTGAGCAAGAAGTCTGCGAGTTCAATGTCTGTCTTTTGTAAGCTGTGCTATGCTGTCATGTTGTCCTAAAGTCTCATGATCAGGCTATGAGAAACAGCCAGCAGGTTACGTCATGACATACAACTTCATGAATAAGATGGAATCCGTGAGGGAACTCCGGCCCTTGGGGCCTGGAAAGCTGAAAACATGGCAGCAATGTGAGAGTGATGGCATCAGGGGGTAACAAGAGGCAAAACAGGAAGAACATGGAGACATCAGGAGGTTGGAAAGAGTGACAGAGACGTTTTCAACCTGGAAATGGTTCCAGAGGCAATGGGGAGATATAAGGACTGCAGGATGTCAGGCACATGGGGATGAGCACAGAAAGTGCAGAGGTTCATAGATCAGTACATATTAACGTGGTCAAGCAGGAAGTGGAAGTGGTTGAAAGTGGTTTGCCAGAGAAAGAGCCATGGGTGGATCACTGAGCAAGAGAGAGTGAAGGGTGCAGAGGGGAAGAAGCTGTTTATCAATCATTGAGTGTGGGTCTTCAGGCTCCCCTACCTCCTCACCAATGGTATTGAGATTGAAGCACGATACTGATGTAGCTCAGAAAGTGGCAGGAGGAAATACTATCGCCTGATCCCATAAACTCCACCCATCTCCTGATCCCAGTGGCTGAAAGAGAAAATAGCTAAGGAGATGATTTCTGCCTATAACACCTCTTGGGAGATTCAAACTGCTAGTTTGAGTCTTTGCAGATTAATTTGACTCTAAATGATGAGAGATTCTGCCTTGCAAGTGACAAGGGGTTAGGATAGAACATGGAACAAGCACCAGCATGTTTTAACACCTCAGAGCTCCATAACTAACGAACTGCCACACACGCTAATCTTCTGGGAGTGCACAAGATGGACAGACTCACCTGGAGACTCAGCACCACCTCTTTGGTCTAAAATGAACAGCAACATCTCCACTCCCTAAGAGGACTCGAGGCAAGTGAGGCTCACTCCGCCCGTCAGCACCAGCCTCACCAACTTCTACAGGAGCACCATCAAGAGAGCTCTGACCAGCTGCATCTCTGTCTGCTATGGGTATTGCAAGGCATCTGACCGCACGACCCTACAAGGGCTGCCGGGAGAATCTACCCATCAGAGATAAGTATTAGGAGCACTACATACTCAGGGCTCTTAGCATTGGCAAGAATCCCCCCCCCCCCCATCCTTCCCAAAATCTCTTTGCCCCCCTACCATCAGGAAGGAGGTACTGTAGCATTAGGACAAGAGGAACCGTTAGGATGGGAAACAGCTTCTTTCCCCCAGGCTGCGAGACTGCTGACTCCCTGCCTTCACTTAGCAATGCTCACGTATGAAGTGCCATCATAGCGTTTACTTTCGAACTTGTATCATATGTGCAACTTAATATTTGATCATTTATTTGTGGTAATATGTGTGTGGCTTATATGTACTGTGTTGTGCACCTTGGTGTGGAGGAAGGTTGTTATATTTAGCTGTATACATGTGTATGGTTGAATGACAATTAATTTGAACTTGTAATGTGAAAACCCAGATCAGTGGGTCGTGGATGACATTGGTTCATTAATCCCAAGGCACTGGAAGATCTGCCAAAAAGTTTATTACAGGAAATAATAAACTTTAAAAATTACATACAAAAATTACACCATTGAACAACAAACACGTGGGATGGTGTTCAATAGAAAGTGTAAAGGTTCTGATTTCAGTGCAGCACTCTCTCGGCTGCTCCTCAAACAGTGCAGTACACCCTCAGCATGCCCTCAAAATTGCCTACTAAATATATCCAATGACTTGGCCTCCACAGCTATCTGTGGCAATGAATTCCACGGATCCATCACCCTGTGGCTAAAGAAATTCCTCCTTATCATTGTTTTAAATGGACATCCCTCTATTCTGAGGCTGTGCCTTCTGATCCTACACTCAAAGCTGAAAGTAAATTTGTTACCAAAGTACATGTATGTCACCAGATACAACGCTGAGGTTCATTTTCCTGCAGGCATACTCAATAAATTCATAATAGAATAACAACCATAATAGAATCAATGAGAGACTGCACCAACTTGGCTGCTCAACCAGTGTGCAAATAAACACAAGCTGGGCAAGTGCAAAAAGAATATAATAGTAATAATAATAAATAAGCAATAAATAAACCTGTGATGAAGAGTCCTTGAAAGTGGGAACATTTCAATTTAGTTTAGTTCCCCATTGGTTCAAGAGCCGCGTGTTGAGAGGTGATGTGAGTTCTGCTCCTGTACCTTCCTTATGGCAGCAGGAGGAAAAGAACATGTCTGAGTTGGTGGGGGTCCCTGCTTTCCTGAGATAATGTTTTGTATAGATGTACTCATTGGTGGGGAGACTTTTCCTGTGATGGACTGGGCTGTATCCATACTTTTTGTAGGACTTTCTGGTCAAGGGCATTGGTGTTTCCATACCAGGCTGTGATGCATTCAGTCAATATGCTCTCCACGATAGGAATATGCTCTCCGCATCCACTCTATACAGCCTGCTCGATATTTAATAGGTTTCAATCAGAACTCTCTTGATTTTTCTAAACAGCAGTGAATACAGGCCAGAGCCGTTAAATACAGATCATATGCTAACCTTTTCATGCCCAGAAGCATTCTCGTGAACCTCCCCCGGACCCTCTTCAGTGGGATTTTTTATTTGATAAAGGGCCCAACACGGCCCACAATGCAGTACTCCAAGCGTGAGCTGATCAATGCCTCATACAGCCTCGGCAATGCATCCTTGCATTGTGGTTGAAACACCAAGTGAGGGTCAGAGAATGTCAAATCTTTGGGTAGAGTTAAGAAACTGTAAAGGTAAAAAAAATGGGAATAATATATAGGCCTCCAAATAGTAGCCAAGATGTAGAGTTGAGATTGCAAAGGGAGCTGGAAAAGGCATGTAATAAGGGTAATGTCACAATCATAATGGGAGACTTCAATAAGCAAGGGGATTGGGAAAATCAGGTTCATATCAGATTGTGTTGAATGCCTATGAGATGGCTTTCCAGAACAGCTTGTGCTTGAGAGCCCTCTCAGGGAAAGGCCATCTTAGATTGGGTGTTGTGTAATAACCCAGATCTTTCTAGGGAGCTTAATGTAATGGAACCCCCAGGAGATGGTGATCATACTGCAGTTTGAGAGGGGGGAAGCGTAAGTCACATGTGTCAGAATGACAGTGAAATACGGGGAACTACAGAGGAGCTTGTCCAAGTGAATTGGAGGTGGATACCGGCGGGGATGACGGCACAGCAGAGATAGCTGAAGTTTCTGGGAATTGTTGACAGGGCGCAGGATAGATAGATAGAGGAAGAAGTTCTCAAATGGCAGAGGTAGACAACAATGGCTGACAAAGGAAGTTAAGCACTGCATTAGAGCCAAGGGAAGGGCACATAAGGTAGCAAAAGTGAGTGGGAACTGGGGTGACTGGGAAGCTTTTAAAATCCAACAAAGACAACTAAAAAGTTATAAAAAGAGAAAAGTTGAAATATGACAGCAGACTAGCAAGTAATATAAAGAAGGATACTAAAGTACTTTTCATTATATACAGAGTAAAACAGAAATGAGAGTGGATATTGGACCACTGGAAAATGATTCCGGTGAAGTAGTAATGGGGGACAAAGATATAGCAGATGAACTTAATGAGTACTTTGCATCAGCCTTCACTGTGGAAGACACTGGCAGTGTGCCAGAGGTCTGTGAGTGCCAGGGAGAAGGAGTGAGTGCCATTGCTGTTACAAAGGAAAGAGTGCTAGGCAAACTGAAATGTTTTAAGGTGGATAAGTCACCTGGATCAGATGGACTACATCCCAGAGTCCTGAGAGAAGTTGCTGAAGAGATAACAGATGCATTGGTCATGATCTTTCAAGAATCACTTGACTCTGATTTGGTCCTGGAGGATTGGAAAATTGCAAATGTCACTCCACTCTTTAAGAAGGGAAGAAGGCAGAAGAAAGGAAATTATAGACCAGTTAGCCTAACCTCAGTGGTTGGGAAACTGTTGGAGTCTATTATTAAGGATGAGGTTTCGAGGTACTTGGGGACTAATGATAAAATAAGTCAAAGTCAGCATGGTTTTTCTAAAGGGAAATATTCCCTGACAAATCTGTTAGAATTTATCAAGGAAGTAACAAGCAGGGTGGACAAAGGAGAGGCTGTGAATGTAATTAACTTAGATTTTGAGAAGGCATTTGATAAGGTGCCACAAATGAGGCTGCTTAACAAAATAAAATCCCATGGCATTCCAGGAAAGATGCTGGCATGGATAGAGGAATAGCTGACAGGCAGGAGGCAGTGAGTGGGAATAAAAGGGGCCTTTTCTGGTTGGCTGCCAGTGACTGGTGGTGTTCCTCGGGGGTCGGTGTTGGGACCGCTACTTTTCACATTGTGTGTCAATGATTTCGATAGTGGAATTGATGGCTTTGTGGCAACGTTTGCAGATGATACAAAGATAGGTGAAGAGGTAGGTAGTGCTGAGGAAGCAATGCAATTGCAGCAGTATTTAGACAAGTTGAAAGAATGGGCAAAAAAGTGGAAGATGAGATACAGTGTTGAGAAATGTTTGATCATGCATTTTGGTAAAAGGAACAATACTGCAGACTTTTAGCTAAATGGGGAGAAAGTTCAAACATCAGAGATGCAGAGGGACTTGGAAGCCCTTGTGCAAGACTTTCACAAGACTCCCAGAAGGTGAATTCACAGATTGAGTCTGTGGTAAAGAAAGCAAATGCAATGTTGCCATTTATTTCAAGGTGAATAGAATATAAAAGCAAGGAGATAATGCTGAGCCTTTATAAGACACTTGTCAGGCCACACGTAGAATATTGTCAACAGTTTTGGGCCCCATATCTCAAAAAGGTGTGTTATCATTGGAGAGAGTCCAGAGGAGATTCACGAGGATCATTCCAGAAATGAAAGGGTTAACATATGAGGAGCATTTGGCAGTGTTGGGGCTGTACTCACTGGAATTTAGAAGAATACAGGTGTATCTCATTGAAACCTACTGAATGTTGAAAGAATGTGGAGGGGATGTTTCCTCTGTTGGGGATTTTCAGAACTAGAGGGCACAGCCTCAAAATTGAGGGGCGACCCTTTAGAACAGAGGTAAAGAGGTGTTTTTTTTTAGCCAGAGAGTAGTGAATCTGTGGAATGCTCTGCCAAGTCCAGGGGTATATTTAATGTGGAAGTTGATAGTTTCCTGAATGGTCAGGGCATCAAACCATGTGGCAAGAAGGCAGGTGGATAGGATTGAGTGGGATCCGGGATCAGGCATGAAGCAATGGTGAAGTAGACTAGATGGGCAGAATGGTCTAATTCTGCTTCTGTGTCTGATGATGTTATGATATAGTGCTGCTTGTAGAAAGAGCTGTATTAAGGGAACACGGCAGCTTTGGAGGGGCACTCAGTCATAAAAACCACAAAGAAGCAACAGTATGACTCTGCTGACTCTGAGTTCCCGGTATCTCCTCATTTGCTCCTTGATGTGGGTTATGGTGTCACATCTACAGCAAAGGAAAAGCCAATTCTTCCCTGATGCCGTTTAAGAGCCGGAGACATAGTGGAACATCCGGGGTGACCAACACAACACCAAAAATCCACTCAATACGCTCTTAGTTTGTGTTGGAGACTTTCTAAGCACAATACAGATTGTACAAACTGGCTGCTGCCTTCCACGTCAGACATTGCTGCTTTGTCTGTGAGCATCAAAGGCTGCGAAAGTTACCGGAGAAGTACTTGTTCTTCTTAACTTCACGTCAAAGTGATCCGGGACTCTGCAATGAACTCTGTGAGTCCTTCCCTGCTTTCTAATTGTATCACTGTTAGCCTCGCTGCAATATGAGGATCAGTCCTGTCTCTGTAATTATTTTACCACGAAGAGACTTGTTGCCACTGGTCCAAAAGTGCTCCCTTAAGTGAGCTGTTCTGCCTCAATACCCACAGGAGGTCCAGTGTTGCCCCTCTCTAGTAGGAACATCTGCATATTGCTTATAAAAGCTTTCTGGTCACACTGAAGTTCCACCCCATCGAAGCCATTAGCAGCACAGCAGCCCTATTCTCTTACAGCTATGTGCAATACATCTATAAATTGCCCCTCCAATTCCCACTGACTGCTGTCACAACCATGGACTTTGCTGCAGGATCTACATGTCTCCACATTGCAGAGGGTCCAGAGGAGGTTCACAAGGATGATTCCGGGAATGAAAGGGTTAATATGTGAGGAGCTTTGGGCAGTTTTGAGCCTGTACTCACTGGAATTTAGAAGAATAGCGGGAATCTCATTGAAACCTACCGAATGTTGAAAGGACCAGATAGGGTGGACGTGGAGGGGATGTTTTTCCCATGGTGGGGTGGAGGCCAAGTCTGTGAGTATACTGAAACTGATAGTTTCCTGGTTGGGCATCAAAGGATATGGCAAGAAGGCAGGTGTTTAAGGTTGAGTGGGATCTGGAATGGCGGAGCAGACTCGATGGGCTGAATGGCCAATTTCTACCGCCATGTCTGATGCTCTATGCTTGTGAAATTGCGCATTCCAGCTCACTACTGTTTCATTATGGTGGTATTTAATTCCCCTCTTTTCACAGTAGTCTTGCTGAGATTGGAGCAAAGCACAGCAATGTTATGCTGCAAACACGAGGAAACCTGCAGATGCTGGAAATTCAAACAACACACACAAAATGCTGGTGGAACACAGCAGGCCAGGCAGCATCTATAGGGAGAAGCGCTGTCGAAGGGTCTCGGCCCAAAACGTCGACAGTGCTTCTCCCTATAGATGCTGCCTGGCCTGCTGCGTTCCACCAGCATCTTGTGTGTGTTGCAATGTTATGCTCCCTGCTTACCTTTGTCCTTGTCTGCAAATGAGGACTATTGTTTCAAGTGACACTGGAAACGAGTGGTATTTGTTTAATATTTAGATTTGCTTTCAGCCTTAGTGTTGTTATTTCATTTTCAGTTTGAGAGTTTTAATTAACAGACCTGTTGGCCTTGTGCTATTTGTCTTCCTTTCCCTTAAAATTCTTTAAAGTTCGCATTAAAGTCAGTGAACTATTGACCTGCTTCAGTGGACTCTCTCTCTCCCTCCCTCTCCTCATCTCTCTCACCCTCTCTCTTACCCCTCGCTCTTTTCACTCTCTCTTTCCCTGTCTCTCTCTCCCCCTCCCTCTTCCCCTCTCTCTCTCTCCCCCTCCCTCTCCCTTTGTCCCCCTCTTTCTCCCCTCTCTCTCTCCTCTCCCTGCCCCCCTCTCCATCCCCCATCTGTCCCTCTCCCTCTCTATCTCCCCCTCTCTTCTCTCTTTCCCTGTCTCTCTCCTTCTCTCTATCCCTTCTCACCACCCCTCTATCCCCCCTCTCCCTTTTCTCTCCCTCACCTCACTACCCCATTCTCTCTTTCCCTCTCCCCATCTTTCACCTCCTTCCCCCTCTCTCACTCCTGCTACCCCCTTCTCTCTCTCTTCTCCCCTCTACCCCATCTCTCCCACTCTCCTGCCCTCTCTCCCCCTCCTCTCTATCCCTCTCTCTCTCCCCACTCTCCCTGTCTCTCTCTATCTCTCCCCTCTCCCCCTCTCCATCCCCCCTCTGTCTGTCCCCCCTCTCACCCTCTCTCTCTCCCTCTCTCTCCATCTCTCTCCTCCTCTCCCCACTCTCTTCCTCCCCCTCTCTCCCCCTCACTCTCCCCCTCCCCATTCTCTACCTCCCCTCTCTCTTCCCCTCTCTTCCCCCCCTCTCTTTCCCTTTCTCCCCTTCTCCTTCCCCCTCTCTCTCCCTCACACCTCTCTCTCTCCCCCTCTCCCCTCCCCCTCTCTCTGCCCTCTCTCCCCCCTCTCTCCGCCATCTCTTTCCCCCTCACTCCCCATTCCCCCACTCTCACTCCCCTTCTCACTCCCCTCTCTCCCCCCTCTTCCCCTCTGTCTCTTTCCTTGTCTCTCTCTCCCCCTCTCCCCACTACACCTTCTCTCCATCTCTCCCCCTCTTTCCCCCTCTCTTTCTCTCTCTTCTCCACCCACTCCCTCCCTCTCTCTCCCCCTCTCTCTACCCCCTCTCTTTCTCCCCCTCTCTCCCCCCACCCTGCCTTCTCCCTGGCTACTCCCCCCTCTTTCCCCTTCTCTCTCTCCCCCTCTCCCCTCTCTCTCTCTCTCTTCACCTCTCTCCTCCTTTCTCTCTTTCTCTGTCTCTCTCCCTCATACCCCTCTCTCTCCCCAATCTCCCCCTCTCCCTCTCTCTCCCCCCTCCTCTCTCTTTTCTTTTTCAACCTTTTCTTAATATCAAAATAATAGATATAACATAATGTTGCTATACAATTATTGGGACTACATTGTTAATGGTTAACATATATAAATACATATTTAGTTAATACAAAGGTAATAAATCTCCCCAAATTGTTCAAGTACAAATGCAGAAGAAAGGATTAACATATCCAAAAAGAAAAAAGTTGATACCCCCAAAAAAACTGATCTAAACAATACTAACCAAAAACTAAGAAAAGAACATGAGCTGTTTGTAACATCAAAAAAGAACCATTCATGTCATTAAATCCAAACCTCTCTGCATATATTTAAACAAGAGATAGATTTAGAAAAAAGGTCAAATCACATCATATGAAAGTGTTGAGTAAAAGGCCTCCAGGTCTTTTCAAATTTAATGGATGGATCATATATCGCACTTCTGATTTTTTCTAAGTTTAAATATAACATAGTTTGAGAGAAGCAGAGAAATGTGGTGGGAGGATTAATCTCTTTCCAATTCAGCAAAATAGAGCTTTAAGCCATTAATGTAAGAAATGCAATCATCCAACGCGCTGAAGAGGTTAAGTGATGTGGTTCTATCATTGGTAAACCAAAAATTGCAGTAATAACCATATAAACCATATAACAATTACAGCACGGAAACAAGTCATCTTGGCCCTTCTAGTCTGTGCTGAACGCTTACTCTCACCTAGTCCCACCGACCTGCACTCGGCCTATAACCCTCCATTCCTTTCCTGTCCATATACCTATCCAATTTTACTTTAAATGACAACACCGAACCTGCCTCTACCACTTCTTCTGGAAGCTTGTTCCACACAGCTACCACTCTCTGAGTAAAGAAATCCCCCCTCTTGTTACCCCTAAACTTTTGCCCCTTAACTCTCAAATCATGTCCTCTTGATTGAATCTCCTACTCTCAATGGAAAAAGCCTATCCACATCAATTGAATCTATCCCCCTCATAATTTTAAATACCTCTATCAAGTCCCCCTTCAACCTTCTACGCTCCAGAGAATAAAGACCTAACTTGTTCAAACTTTCTCTGTAACTTAGGTGCTGAAACCCAGGTAACATTCTAGTAAATCTCCTCTGTCCTCTCTCTATTTTGTTGACATCTTTTCTATAATTCGGTGACCAGAACTGTACACAATACTCCAAATTCGGCCTTACCAATGCCTTGTACATTTAACATTACATCCTAACTCCCATACTCAATGTATAGAACAAGGAACAACACCTTATTTACCGGCTGGGTAGCCTCCAACCTGATGGCATGAACATTGACATCTTTAACTTCTGTTAATGCCCCTCCTCCCCTTCTTACCCCATCCTTGACATATTTAGTTGTTTGGTTTTTTTCTCTCTCTCTGCCCATCACTCTGCCTGTTCACCATCTCACTCTGGTGCTCCCCTCCCCCTTTCTTTCTCCCTCGGCCTCCCGTCCCATGATCCTTTCCCTTCTCCAGCTCTGTATCACTTTCGCCAATCACCTTTCCAGCTCTTAGCTTCATCCCACCCCCTCCGGTCTTCTCCTATCATTTTGCATTTTCCCCTCCCCCTCTACTTTCAAATCTCTTGTTATCTTTCCTTTCAATTAGTCCTGACGAAGGGTCTCGGCCTGAAACTTCGACAGTGCTTCTCCTTGTAGATGCTGCCTGGCCTGCAGTGTTCCACCACCATTTTGTGTGTGTTGCAAGTAGTTAATCTTGTTGTGGAGCCTGGACAGATTTAACAAGTGCATTGAATGTTTAGTGTTGTAGTTTCTATATTTTAGTGACTTGGATGAGCGCTTGTTCAACTTGCATCGAGTGAAGTGTTTCATTACAAGGTTGTGAATAAACAGGTGAATAATACCCGCTATCATTGTCTACTGTTTCATTCACCGAGCCCTCGAGTCAGCTTCTGGACAACAGCTGACCCCCCCCCCCCCTCCACCCACCATCTAATGACAACTCTACCATTCTGGTTGTGGTGGATCGGTTCTCCAAGGCTTCCTACTTCCTTGCTCTCTCGTCGGCTCGTGATCATGGTTCCACAGGGCTTCCCTCAGGGCATAGCATCTGATTGAGGACGACAGTTCGCATCCCGTTTCTGGAAGGTGTTCTCTTTCATCTGGTTTTCACCCCGAATCTAATGGCAGACTGACAGTGAGCGAACCAGGAGTTGGAGACAAACTTGGGCTGCCTTGGCGCTCCCGATGGATTGGGGCAGAGATTGCCGACAATAGCTTCCAGTTGTCCTCTAGCGGTATATCCTCTTTTGAATGCCAGAAGGGATTCCAGCCCCCGCTCTTCCCTGACCAGAGGAGCTCCTGCTGTTGAACAGCTGATAAAACACTACAAGCACAGGAGCAAAGCCAAGGTTTCTCCACTGCGCGCTCAGAAACGATATGTCCAACAGGCTGATCGGCTGTGCTGACAGGTGGGACTTCTCAAGCCAGCTGGGTCTCAAGGATCTTCCCCTGAAAGTCGAGAGCCTCAGGTTGGCCCCACGCTGTGGGGGACCAGTTGTAGTGGAAAAGGCGATCAACAAGAGTCAAAGCAGAGTAATAATGGAACTACACAGCGACTCCTTTGCTTGCATCTTTGGAGGTAGCTCTATTTCCATCTTTAATATCTTTACTTTTCCCTTTCAGGGTTCTTTTGAAGACCCTGACCTGGAGGCCTAGCTGACTTTGGTTTTTTGTGGGAATGGGGCCCCCACTCGGGGTTTCACAGCAGGTCATTGTTCGGCACGCCAAGGGCTCGGCCTAAGAGTCTGGCTCGGAGTTGGAAGCCTAGGATCTCGAGGCTCTGGAGACGGGCGGATTGAGGGTCGGAGTCGCAGTAGGAGACCCATGTATCGTCGGGGGATTCAGGATATCTGCAACTGTGTGCCTGGAGACCCCAGATCTTTGCGATCTTCGGGCACAGAGCTCAGAATAAACGATGTAACGGACTTTTATTATCGTAAACCAGCGAATTGTTTGTTATGTCTCCCTGCTCGCTGGGAAACTGGAGGCACCCACTTCACTAACGTGGGAGAGCAAGCGAGCGGGCCTGTGGTATGTCAAATACCAGGTGAAACACTAAGTCTTTGGATTAACTGCAACCTGTGTCTTTACTGTTGCTTTGCTCATGCTTGAGTATTTGGTGGCGGGTGCCAATGCATTTTTTTTTGCTGGTGGAGGGAGGGGGTATTGTGGCTTGCTGCTGGTTATACGTGGAAGGGAGGGGATCTGGGGGGGACTTTGAGGAACTAACATTTAACTGTCATTCGTTCTTTGGGGCACTTCTCTGTTTTTGGGGATGGTTGCAAAGAAAACGCATTTCAGGATACATATTGCACACATTTCTCTGACATTAACTTGGACCTTTGAACCTTTGAACAAGGGCCTGTATAGATTGTGCCTATCAGCGTATGAAAATCCACCCAGTTTTCCACATTTCCCTGCTCAAGCCAGTTACTGCCTTGTCCTGGCTCCTGTCACCTCAGTTCCACCCCCTCCTTTCCCTTGGTGGATGGTTCCCTGGTCTAAACTGTGAGCGCCTTCTGACATATCGCTGTGTAGGGGGAAAAGTCCAGAACCTGTCTGCCCCTCCATTCTGACAGTTGATGCTCCTTCTTATTGACTGCTGATTGTGAATAACTGCTTAATCATAAAAAGGCAGCCACTAAAAACAAAGGACTTTGTTTCAGAGCAGTCAAAATTCAGTGTTTTCTTAAATTTGTTCTGAAAAACAGACCATAAGACATAGCAGCAGAATTAAGCCATTTGGCCCATCAAGTCTGCTCTGCCATTCAATCATGGTTGATCCTTCCCCCCCACCGCCCCCACCAGCTCAGCCCCACTCCTTGGCCTTCTTCCTGTAAACTTTGAAGCTGTGTGAATCAATAACCTATCAATCTCCTCCTTAAGTTCACCAAAGAAACTGACCTCCACAGCTGCCTGCGGGAACAAATTCCACAAACTCACCAGACTCTGGCTGTAGCAATTTCTCCATAACTTTGTTTTAACTGGACGTCCCTTTATCCCGAGGCCGTGTACCATTGTCTTAGACTCCCTTACCATGGGAAACATCCTTTCCTCATCTACTCTGTCTGGGCCTTTCAATATTTGAAAGGTTTCAGTGAGATTGTCCCCTCATCAAATGTTCCTCGTGTGAGAACCCTTTCGTTCCTGGAATTATCCTTGTGAACTGCCTCTGAACCCTCTCCAATGCCGGCACATCTTCTCTTGGAGAAGGAGCCCAAAGCTGTTCGCAATACTCAAGCTGAGGCCTCACCAGTACCTAATAAGGCCTCAGTATCACATCCCTGCTCTTATTCTAGACCTCACCATTGATTCAACCTGCAAGTTAACTTTTAGGGTGTCCCTTTGCATTTCAGATTTTTGGGTTTTCTCCCTGTTTAGAAAATAGTTTGCACATTTATTTATTCTACTAAAGTGCACGACCATGCATTTTCCAAGATTGTATTTCGTTTGCCACTTTCTTTCCCATTCTCTTAATCTGTCTAAGTCCTCCTGCATCCTACCTGTTTCCTCAGCACTACCTGCCCCTCCACCAGTCTTCGTATCATCCACAAACTTGGCAACAAAGCCATCTATTCCATCATCTAAATCTCTTATATACAACATAAAAAGAAGTGTTCCCAACACCGACCCCTGAGGAACACCACTAGTTACTGGCAGCCAACCAGAAAAGGAAACTTTAATTCCTCTCCGCTCCGTTAATTGATAAGTGATCTTGAAGTAAAGGAGCCATTAGGAAGAAGTGATCATAACATGATAAGTTTTTATCTACAATTTGAGAGGGATAAGGGCAGATCAGAGGTGTCAGTGTTGCAATTAAATAAAGGAGACTACGGAGCCATGAGGGAAGAGCTGGCCAAAGTTAAATGGGCGGATGCCCTGGCAGGAAAGACAGTGGATCAGCAGTGGCAGATATTCTTGGGCATAATACAAAAGATGCAAAAGCAGTTCATTCCAATGAGAAGGAAGGATTCAAAGAGGGGGAAGGGGCCACAGTGGTTGACAAAGGAAGTCAGAGATTGCATAGCATTAAAGAAAAAGAAGTATGACAGGGCTAAGATGAGTGGGAATACAGATGATTGGGAAAGTTTTAAGGAACAGCAGATCTTAACTAAAAAAGCAATACGGAGAGAAAAAAATCAGGTATGAGCTCAGTCTAGCCAGGAATATAAAAGGGGATAGCAAAAGCTATTTTAGCTATGTGAAGAAAAAGAAGATAGTTAAGAACAATGTTGGCCCCTTGAAGAATGAATTGGGAGAAATTGTTATGGGAAACAGGGAAATGGCAACAGAATTTAATGCGTACTTTAGATCTGTCTTCACCAGGGAGGACACAAGCAATCTCCCAGATGTATGGATGGGCCAGGGTCATAAGATATCAGAGGAATTGAGACAGATTGACATTAGGAAAGAAACTGTGATGAGTAGACTGGTAGGACTGAAGGCTAATAATTCCCTGGGTCCAGATGGTCTGCATCCGAGGGTTCTAAGAGAGGTGGCTCAGGAAATTGCGGATGCATTAGTAATCATTTTCCAATGTTCCTTAGATTCAGGATCAGTTCCTGAAGATTGGAGAGTGGCTAATGTTATCCCACTTTTCAAGAAGGAAGGGAAGGAGAAAACGGAGAACTATCGCCCTGTTAGCCTAACGTCAGTCGTGGGGAAGATGCTCGAGTCCATTATTAAGGACGAAATAGTGGCACATCTAGATGGCAGAAATAGGATTAGGCCGAGCCAGCATGGATTTACCAAGGGCAAATCATGCTTGACTAATCTGTTGGAGTTTTTTGAGGGTGTAACAAGGATGTTAGACGAGGGTAAGCCAGTGGATGTAGTGTACCTAGATTTTCAAAAGGCATTCGATAAGGTGCCACATAGGAGATTGGTGAGTAAAATCAGAGCTCATGGCATTGGGGGCAGGGTTTCAACATGGATAGAAAACTGGTTGGCAGATAGAAAGCAAAGGGTACCACAGGGCTCTGTATTGGGACCACAGCTCTTTACGATTTATGTCAACGATTTAGATGAGGGCATTGAAAACTATATCAGCAAGTTTGCTGACGATACTAAACTGGGTGGCAGTGTGACATGCGAAGAGGACGTTAGGAGAATACAGGGAGACTTGGATAGGCTGGGTGAGTGGGCAGATACTTGGCAGATGTCATTCAATGTGAATAAATGGTAAGTTATCCACTTTGGAAGCAGGAACAAGAGGGCAGAATATTGTCTGAACGGTGTAGAGTTAGGTAAGGGAGAAATGCGAAGAGACCTAGGAGTCCTAGTTCACCAGTCAATGAAGGTGAATGAGCAAGTGCAACAGGCAGTGAAGAGGGCAAATGGAATGTTGGCCTTTGTTACAAGGGGAATTGAATACAAGAGCAAGGATGTTCTTTTGCATTTGTACAGGGCCCTGGTGAGACCACACCTGGAATATTGTGTACAGTTTTGGTCTCCAGGTTTAAGGAAGGACATTCTGGCAATTGAGGAAGCGCAGCGTAGATTCACTAGGTTGATTCCTGGGATGGTAGGGCTGTCTTACACAGAGAGATTGGAGAGATTGGGCTTGTACACACTGGAATTGAGGAGATTGAGAGGAGATCTGATTGAAACGTTTAAGATAATTAAAGGATTTGATAGGATTGAGGCAGGAAATATGTTCCAGATGTTGGGAGAGTCCAGTACCAGAGGGCATGGATTGAGAATAAGAGGTCAGTTATTTAAAACAGAGTTGAGGAAGAACTTCTTCTCCCAGAGAGTTGTGGAGGTGTGGAATGCACTGCCTCGGAAGACGGTGGAGGCCAATTCTCTGGATGCTTTCAAGAAGGAGCTAGATAGATATCTGATGGATAGGGGAATCAAGGGATTTGGGTCAAGGCAGGGACTGGGTATTGATAGTGAATGATCAGCCATGATCTCAGAATGGTGGTGCAGACTCGAGGGGCCGAATGGTCTACTTCTGCACCTATTGTCTATTGTCTATTGTTAATCTGCTCGCTTTTTAAACAATCTCGTTGTCTCACAGGCCGACCTTCACATGCTTGCGCAGTCGTCCCCCATTCAAACTGCTGAAGAAATTACCTTTAAGGATTCTTTTATTCCCACTTGCTGTCTCCTACCACTCAGCCAATGCCATAACCATGCCAGTAACTTTCCCGTTACACCATGGGCTCTTAACTTGGTCAGAAGGCTCATGTGTAGCACTTTGTCAAAGGTGTACTGCAAATCCAAATGTACAACATCCACTGCATCCCTTTTATCTATCCTGTTTGTCTTTATCTGTCTCTTCAAAGAATTCTAACAGATTTGTCAGGCAAGCGTAACCTCCCGGGTCGCCTCAGGCTCGCTCAGCTCGTTCTCGTCTAGGGGGAGCAGCCTTCGGCCCCGCCAAACTGGGTAATCAGCTGGTGTGGATGCTGTGTGATGTCCCCGCCTCGCCCAAAAACAGACAGGACACCATATGCGATTAAATGACTACAATTTATAAAGATTACTATAACTAAGTGATTAATAACGATACAGTATATATGAAGGAAAAAAAAATAAAGAAAAGGCACCAAACTTATCGAAGTCCAAACCACTTCGTGCACAACCATTGGAGCTCAATTACTGAAGTCTTCTGGCCACCATTCGATCCCCTCCGAACTCCTCGACTTGCAACTCAGGACCATCCGAAGTGGTCAACCAAGCACATCTAGCTTCATCTCATCTCCTCGGGGTACCTCCTGGCCTCAGATACTCACTTGGGGTCCGTTCCTCATCCAGTTTACAGCATCGCTTCCTCTCTCTCTCAACCCCTCGCGCTGATCTCCCCAAAAGCCCGTCAACAATAGCTTACAGACTCAGAAGAAAGAACAACATTAATCCCAATTGGTTTACAAAGGAATACAATTCTCATTATCCATAAATTTTAATCCAAATAAGCTTCCAGCACTCTCTCGCAACAAAGAAGCATTCCTACTTTCAACAAAACAAAGAAGCCATTTTGATTAACATACGCAGTAACAAAGAAAAAGAAGAAACCCCCTTTACACAAAATTTTCCCTTAAGGAACCAATGCTGATTTTGTCCTGTCTTGTCCTGTGTCACCAAGTACTCCATGACCTCATCATTAACAATTGACTCCAACATCTTTCCAACCACTGACGTCAGGCTAACTGGACTTCTAATTTCCTTTCTGCTGAATCCCACCTTTCTTAGAATGAAGTAACATTTGCAATTTTCCAGTTCTCTGGCACCATACCAGAGCCCAGTGTTTCTTGAAAGATCATTGCTAATGCCTCCATAATTTCTACCACTACCTCTTTCAGAACCCTAGGGTGCAGATCATCTCATCCATGTGACTGATGTACCCTCAGGTCTCTCAGCTTTTTGAGCACCTTCTACATGTGATAGTAACTGCACCCACTTCTCTTCCTTCACACCCTTCAACACCTATAAGACCATAAGATATAAGAGCAGAAGTAGGCCATTCAGCCCATCGAGTCTGATCTGCCATTCAATCATGGGTTGATCCAATCCTACCAGAAATCCCAGCTCCCTTGCCTTCTCCTGATACCCTTTGATGCCCTGGCTAATCAAGAACCTATCTATCTCTGCCTTAAATACACCCAATAACTTGGCCTCCACAGCCACTCGTGTCAACAAATTCCACAGGTTTACCACCCTCTGAATAAAGTAATTTCTCCATTCTAAATGGATGTCCTTCAATCCTGAACCGATGCCTTCTTGACCTAGACTCTTATATTCTATACCTCTAGAAATGAATGCCAACATTGCATGCACCTTCTCCACCACTCAACCTGAAGGTTAACCTTTAGGGTATCCTGCACAAAGACTGGCAAGTCCCTTTGCATCTCTGCATTTGAATTCTCTCTCCATCTAAATAATAGTCTGCCCAATTATTTCTTCCACCTGTGATGAGATCTGAAGGATTATTAAATATAGACTGTTCCTTTAAAAAGAGAGAGAGAGAGAGTGTGTGTGTGCTATTTCAAAGATGAGAGAGCAACGAAAGCCTGTGAGTTGCCTTGGAAATGGCAAGGTGGAGCTGTATGATGGACAGCTGGTGTTCAGCAGTTGTGGAATATATTCAAGGTCAACTGGCTTTGTAATCAGTCACTCCAGTCAGAGACGAGGAAGACAGCGACACTGGTTGAGCTTAGTGTGTCCGTGACAAAGGTGAGGATTTTGCTCACAGTGTGGACAAAGGGGTGACCAGTGGAAAGTTATCACTGTGTTTAACCCTTGCCTCAGTTGATAGCGTTACCAAGTGAAAACGGCATCCTCTTTTGTGTGCTCACAGTCGGTGACTTTAATAAGTTTCGGGAGCAGGAGGATGACATGGAATATTCGACGGCATCGGCACTGGGAAGACAAAACATCTCTCTGTCTCTCCCCTGCTCAATTCAATATCCAGAACAGAACTGACTTCATACCTATACCATCGTAAGACTATCATTTATCGCCTGAGCTGGGAGAAGCTTGGGAACTTTGTTTATTCACTTATATATGCATATACTCTGCTAACCTGTTTGCCGTATTTTGTTAAATGTTACTTTATCACGTAGTTACTAATAAAATAGAGTTTATAATGAAAGACTCAGATTCCAGGTGTGTCCATTTCTGTTGGTCCTTTTTAACCCATTACGGGGTACGTAACACACCATAGTGCATGACCATATGCTTTCTAACGTTGTATTTAATTTGCCACTTCTTTGCCCATTCCCCTAAACTATCTACGTCTCTCTGCAGGCTCTCTGTTTCCTCCACCTATCTTTGTATCGTTGATAAATTTAGCCACAAATCCATTAATCCTATAGTCCAAATCATTGACATACTTCGTAAAAAGCAGCGGTCCCAGCACCGACCCCTGTGGAACTCCACTGGTAACCGGCAGCCAGCCAGAATAGGATCCCTTTACTCCCACGCTCTGCTTTCTGCTGATCAACCAATGATCCACCCATGCTACTAACTTCCCTGTAATTCCATGGGCTCTTACCTTGTTAAGCAGCATCCTATGCAGCACCTTGTCAAAAGCCTTCTGAAAATCATAACATTGCCCTTTGACACAGCTTTTCTATTTCCCATTGTAATCTGCAGTCTACATCCCAGCTACCAGGTTGGGAGACCTGTATATATCTGCCATCAGGGTCCTTTTCCCCCTGCAGTTCCTTAACTCAGCCCACAGGGATTCAACGTCTTCCAATCCCATGACACAGCTTTCTACTGATTTGGTGCCATTCTTAACCAGCAGAGCCACACCACCCTCTTGCCTACCTTTTATCCATCCAATACAACGTGTAACCTTGGACATTCAGCTCCCAACTACAACCATTCTTCAGCCACGACGCAGGGGTGGCCACAACATCGTACCTGACGATCTGTAAAATGCAACAAGATCATCCACCTTATTTCTTGTACTCTGTGCATTGAGAATAACACTTTGGGTACTGTATTTGTTGCCCTTTTTGATTCTGCATCCCTAATGCACTGATACTCACCCTGCTGGCTGCCCTTCCGGACAGCCTGGCTGCTTTTTTACCATCCGGCCTATGCTGAGTCCCTTCACTCTGGTTCCCATCTCTGACAAATTAAACTCTCCCCAACATCTCTAATGAACCTGCCCATGAGAATATTGGTCCCACTTAGATTCAAGTAAAAACTATCCCTTTTGTATAGGTTATCCCTGCCCCGGAATAAATCCCAATGATCGAAGAATCTGAATATAAAAACCTTCATCTTTCCATGAATGTTTTTTTTATACCCAGGGAATTGTCAGCATATTTCAGGTTTCTGGACAACAGAATCAAATGTCATAAATAAATCTGGGCATGTCATTCCACTGTCTCAACGTTAGTTCCTCAGATACCACAGCTGAGGTGAGACATTTAAATATTTAGCATCAGATCCAACAGGCTTGATATTCAGTCCTTCTGTGGCTGCAGAATGGGTGGTGGAGGAGAAATAGACACGTCAGGGATTGACGAAGGGTCTCGGCCCGAAACGTCGACAGCGCTTCTCCCTACAGATGCTGCCTGGCCTGCTGCGTTCCACCAGCATTTTGTGTGCGTTACCTCAGGGACTGAGTTGGTTTTATATTTGCTCGTGAAATCCGCTTTAGTGAAATGACTTCCAGCTAACACCGTGCTGAGAAGAGATATGAGTAGTGCTGTCCTGTAAGGCAGAAAACAATATAAGAACAGAGCAAAGACTTTACAAATTCGGTACATTTTATCCTTGTGATGACTCTTCCTGTTCTCCATTCAAACCATCTGATGTATGATTTGGCAGTGTGCGGGACTTATTGTAGAGCAGTAGTGCAGCAGTTAGTGCAATATTTTACAGTGCAGTGATTACTGATTGGAGATTGATTCCCATCAGTGTCTGGAAGGAGTTTATTCATTGCTATGTTGATGCTGGAAGTGCAGTGACACTTGTGGACTGTGCTGATTAATTTTAAAGTTCTCTTTTATGAGGGCTCTGGGAGGAAAGTACATCATAGAATCAGTTTCATTTTCTAATCCTGCTCAAGCTCTTGGGTCTTCTGTGGTTTATTAAATTTAAATCAAACTCCCTCAAAAGAAAATAGTCAGGTCAGCATTTTTATACTATGCTCCTAAATTGTGGGATTCAATACCTGAATCTATAAGGCATGCAGACTCAGTTGATAGTTAAACACTGCCTCAAAACCGATTTACTTAAACCTGCACTTTACTAACATCTTTTTGTCTTTCATTTTTATGTTTGCTCTTCATCCCTTTGTTAAATATCCTCCCCAACAGTATCCAAAGTGATGTACCTGTGGTTGATGGGGATGGCCGGGGGAACTCTGCTCTGGCTCCTTAACCCCTTTCCCCTTCTGACTTGCCCAGTTTCCTGTGTCCTGCAGCTTGGGTGTAACTACCTCTCTCTATGTCCTATCAATCACCCCCTCAGCCTCCCGAATGCTCCAGAGTTCATCCAGTTCCAGCCTCAACTCATTAACGCGGTTTGTTAGAAGCTGCAGCTGGATGCACTTCTCGCAGTTGTAGTGGTCAGCGATACCGGAGTGCTCCCTGCAACTTCCCAGATCCCGCAAGAGGAGCATTCAGCTATCCTGCCTGGCACCTCTACTATCGTAACTCAGCAGATATAAAGAAGAGAACAAAAAAACTTGAGCTTCTCTTTCTTTTTCTTGCTTTGACTGGATTCTCCCTGCAGAAGCTTCAAAGAGCTAAAGCCTCAAGATCACAGCTCTAACTGTGCTCACTCCAATGGCTGCTGCACTTTCTCATGTCTTTTTTTAATTTAGAACACAGAACATAGAAAACCTGCAGCACAACACAGACCCGTTGGCCCACAATGCTGTGCTGAACATGCACCGGCTAGGGTTACCCATAGCATTCTATTTCTCTATGTGCCTATCCAGGAGTCTCTTAAAAGACCCTATCGTATCCGCCTTCACCACCATCGCCAGCAGCCCATTCTATGCACTCACTATTCTCTGCATAAAAAAATTACCCCTGACATCTCCTCTGTACCTGCTTCCAAGCACCTTAAACCTGAGCCCACTCAAGTCAAGTCAAGTCAAGTCAACTTTTATTATCATTTCAACCATAACTGCTGGTACAGTGCATAGTGAAAATGAGACAACGTTTTTCAGGACCATGGTGTTACATGACACAGTACAAAACCTAGACTGAACTACGTACTCGTGCAAGCCATTTCAGCCCTGGGAAAAAGCCTCTGACTGTCATCATCTTGTACACCTCTATCAGGTCACCTCCCATCCTCTGTTGCTCCAAGGAGAAAAGGCCAAGTTCACAACTTATTTCAGAAGGCATGCTCCCCAATCCAGGCAACAGCAACATCCTTGTAAATCTCCTCTACACCCTTCCTATGGTTTCCACATCCTTCCTGTAGTGAGGCGACCAGAACTGAGCACAGTACTCCAAGTGGGGTCTGACCAGGGTCCTATATAGCTGCAACATTACCTCCCAGGTCTTAAACTCAATCCCACAATCATTGAAGGCCAATGCACCATATGCTTTCTTAACCATAGCTTTGAGTGTCCTATGGACTCGGACCCCAAGATCTCTCTGATCCTCCACACTGCCAAGAGTTTTACCATTAATATTATATTCTGTCTTCAAATTTGACCCACCAAATGAACCACCTCACACTTATCTGGGCTGAACACCATCTCCCACTTCTCAGCCCAGTTTTGCATCCTATCAATGTCCTGCTGTAACCTCTGACAGCCCTCCACACTATCCTCAACACCTCCAACCTTTGCGTCATCAGCAAACTTACTAACATATCCCTCCACGTTCTCATCCAGGTCATTTATAAAAATCACAAAGTAGGAGTCCCAGAACAGATCCCTAAGGCACACCACTGGTCACCGGCCTCCATGCAGAATATGAATCATCTACAACAACTCTTTGCCTTCTGTGGGCAAGCCAGTTCTGGATCCACAAAGCAAGGTCCCCTTGGATCCCATGCCTCCTTAGTTTCTCAGCAACCCTTGCATGGGGTATCTTATCAAATACCTTGCTGAAATCCATATACATTACATCTGCTGTTCTCCCTTCATCAATATATTTAGTCACATCCTTAAAAAATTCAATCAGGCTCGTAAGGCACGACCTGCCTTTAACAAAGCCATGCTGACTATTCCGAATCATATTATGCCTCTCCAAATGTTCATAAATCCGGTCTCCCAGGATCTTCTGCATCAACTTACCAACCATTGAATTAAGACTCACTGGTCTATAATTTCCTGGGCTATCTCTACACCCTTTCTTAAATAAGGGAACAACATATGTAACCCTCCAATCCTACGGAACCTCTCCTGTTCCCATTGATGATGCAAAGATCTTTGATAGAGATCTCAGCAAAGATCTCAGCAATCTCATTTCTCGCCTCCCACGGTAGCCTGGGGTACCTCTAGCACATCCTCTTTCTTAATATCTACATGTTCAACCATTTCAGTCCACTACAATCATCCCTACAATCGCCAAGATCCTTTTCTGTAGTGAATATTGAAGCAAAGTATTCATTAAGTATCTCCTCCTGTTCCATACACACTTTTCCACTGTCTCACTTGATTGTTCCTATTCTCTCATGTTTTATCCTCTTGCTTGTAGAATGCCTTGGGACTTTCCTTAATTCTACCTGCCAAGGCCTTCTCATGGCCCCATCTGGCTCTCCTAATTTCCTTCTTAAGCTCCTTCCTAGTAGTCTTATAATCTTCTAGATCTCTGACATTACCTAGCTCTCTGAACCTTTTGTAAGCTTTTCTTTTCTTCTTGACTAGATTTACAACAGCCTTTGTACACCACGATTCCTGTACCCTACCATCCTTTCCCTGTCTCATTGGAACATACTTATGCAGAACTTCATGCAAATATCCCCTGAACAGTTGCCAAATTTCTTCCATACATTTCCCTGAGAACATCTGTTCTCAATCTATCCTTCCAAGTTCCTGCCTGTTAGCTCATGTTTCCCCTTACTTCAATTAAACACTCTCCTAACTTGTCTGTTCCTATCCCTCTCCTATGCTATGGTAAAGGAGATAGAATTGTGACCACTATGTCCAAAATGCTCTCCCACTGAGAGATCTGACACCTGACCAGGTTCATTTCCCAATCCAGATCGAGTATAGCCTCTCCTCTTGTAGGATTATCTACATATTATGTCAAGAAATCTTCTTGAACACACCTTACAAACTCCACCCCAGCTAAACCCCTTGCTCTACAGAGATGCCAATGACAACCTTGTTATTTTTACACCTTTCCAGAATCTGTCTCCCTATCTGCTCCTCGATGTCCCTGTTACTATTGGGTGGTCTATAAAAACCACACAGTAGAGTTATTTGCTCTTGCTAATCAATTCTAAACACCAATTGGCTGCTGGTCAAAGCTCTTTTTCTCTGTACCAACCAGCTGTTGCATTTTATCCTCAGTGCACCTCATTGACGTACTCTCCTCTCAAAGCTTCTGATATCTGGATTGGTCGCTGGTCAAAGCTCCTTCTACAGATATGGACTATTAGATCTGAAAAAAGATTTACAGAGTAAGGAGGCTGTGAAGGTAGAGAGGGGATGGTGACCTTGTGTTGGGGAGTTTGCAAAGATGGTAAAGGTTGTTGAATCTGAGGAAGCTGCAAAGATAGGGATTGCTGTAGGGCCTGGAGAAAGCAACAGGGACTGGTGGTGAAGGACAAGAGGAGGTGAGCAGCTTTGAAAGATGGTTTTAGCTATGGAGGCTTGGAGACGTGGAGGTTGTTTCTAATGGAAAGGAATAGATTTGATGTGTGGTCAGACCAGGAATTAGGTGTAGATTTAAGAGATGGGCAGTTGATTTAAAGCTGAGATATCGGTGTGAGTCAGTTCACTGGGTCCTTGCTGAAATATAGTACATCCCCACCTCTCCTCAATGAGAATGATCTTGTAGAAGGATTGTCACTGGTGAATACAGTGTGATGCAAAAGTCTTAAGTATGTATATTTAGTGCTGTAGCAATTTTATGTAATGCAGCCACAAGAGGAAAACATGACATATGTGAGTGATGTTAAGCTTGATTCTAATGTTGGTCTCCATTGTGGACTGAGAATGGGAAGGCGGGAGGGGAATCATGGTTGGGAAAAGAGGAAGGGAGAGGGGAGGGTGCAGGAAGCACCAGAGAAACATTTTGTAATAATCAATTAGCCAATTGTTTGGAATCAAAATATCTTACTTGGTATCTCAGGGCTGGGAATGGTTACTTTTGCCACTGGCACTCCTTCTGTGCAACCTGTCCCAAAACCTTCCTGTGGTTCTTCACCCTCATGATTCCCAACATCCTTTGCTTGCGCCAGATTTCCAGACTCCCTCTCTGCTCCACAATGACGAACACAGTACTGTGCAATAGACTTTGGCACCCTAGTTATGCCGACAACCTGTGCACACTGCTATACATCCAAGCTGATGTTCATGGTATATTGAAGAAGTACAACTTCCCGATTATTATCCAATCCCAGATGTTCTGTCAGTTTTCTGCTCTGAATCTAAACTAGAGAGTAGTTATTCAGAGATTCAAACAGTCTGCAGATTAATTTGACTCTGTGACGAGAGACAGACAGACAGGCAGACATACTTTATTGATTCTGAGGGAAATTGGGTTTTGTTACAGCTGCTCCAACCAAGAATAGTGTAGAAATATAGCAATATAAAACCATAAATAACTAAATACTAAGTTAATCATGCCAAGTGGAAATAAGTCCAGGACAGGGTGTCTGACACCGAGGGAGGAGTTGTAAAGTTTGGTGGCCACAGGTAGGAGTGACTTCCTATGACGCTCAGTGTTACATCTCGGTGGAATGTGTCTCTGGCTGAATGTACTCCTGTGCCTAACCAGTACATTATGGAGTGGATGGGAGACATTGTCCAAGATGGCATGCAATTTGGACAGCATCCTCTTTTCAGACACCACTGTCAGAGAGTCCAGTTCCACCTCCACAACATCCCAGGCCTTACAAATGAGTTTGTTGATTCTGTTGGTGTCTGCTACCCTCAGCCTGCTGCCCCAGCACACAACAGCAAACGTGATAGCTCTGGCCACCACAGCCTCGTAGAACATCCTCAGCATCATCCGGCAGATGTTAAAGGACCTCAGTCTCCTCAGGAAATAGAGACAGCTCTGACCCTTCTTGTAGACAGCCTTAGGGTTCTTTGACCAGTCCAGTTTATTGTTCATTTGTATCCCCAGGTATTTGTAATCCTCCACCATGTCCACACTGACCCCTTGAATGGAAACAGGGGTCACCGGTGCCTTAGCCCTCCTCAGGTCCACCACCAGCTCCTTAGTCTTTTTCACATGAAGCTGTAGATGATTCTGTCCTGTAAAGACAGACCATGGAGCAAACATAGTTTCTCTGGCCCTTTCACCATGTCAGGACATTCTGAAGCCTGATAGCTAACAGGAAACTGTAAAATCCAGACACCTTTGTGATTCAGGGACCAGATGATCAATTTGTCCACAGATAGTGATGTGACAGTGACCCTTGACTAATGCTGGTTACTCGATTACATAGTTAATGCAAAGAACTGGAGAATAAGAATCAGGTTTAATATCACCAGCACATGACATGAAATTTGTTACTTTACGCTGCAGTACATTGCAATAGATACTAATAAAAACTATAAATTATGATAAGAAGTATATGTCTATAAATTAGTACAGAAAGAGGGAAAAATACTTCAAAAAATGAGGTTTCCCTCCCTCCACTATTGATGTTGCCTTCACCCATATATCTGCCATTTTCCAAACATCCGTGCTCACCCCGTCTCTCTGCTGCCTTAATTGTGGTAGAGTTCCTCTTCTCCTTACCCATGAGCCTTCCCATCCACAACTTCTGCCATCTCCAGAGGGATCTACTACTAAACATAGTTTCACTTCTGCCCCCTCTATTTTCTGTGGTCATTGGAGGTGAGGTACCACTTTGCCTGCAAAGCTGCTGGAATTTGTTATTGTGTCTGGTCTCCTAATGCAGCCTCCTCTACACTAGTGAGACCCATCGTAAATTGGAGGATCGCTTCATCGAGCTCCTCTTCCCAGAGGCAAAACATTTTATTTCTGATTCCCATTCCTATTTGGCATATAACCATATAACAATTACAGCACAAAGACAGGCCATCTCGGCCCTTCTAGTCCATGCCGAACGCTTACTCTCACCTAGTCCCACCGACCTGCACTCAGCCCATAACCCTCCATTCCTTTCCTGTCCATATATCTATCCAATTTTACTTTAAATAACAATATCGAACCTGCCTCTACCACTTCAACTGGAAGCTCGTTCCACACAGCTACCACTCTCTGAGTAAAGAAATTCCCCCTCATGTCACCCCTAAACCTTTGCCCCTAACTCTCAACTCATGTCCTCTTGTTTGAATCTCCCCTACTCTCAATGGAAAAAGCCTGTCCACATCAACTCTATCTATCCCCCTCATAATTTTAAATACCTCTATCAAGTTCCCCCTCAATCTTCTACGCTCCAAAGAATAAAGACCTAACTTGTTCAACCTTTCCCTGTAACTTAGGTGTTGAAACCCAGGTAACATTCTAGTAAATCTCTTCTGTACTCTCTCTATTTTGTTGACATCTTTCCTATAATTTAGTGACCAGTACTGTGCACAATACTCCAAATTTGGCCTTACCAATGCCTTGTACAATTTTAACATTACATCCCAACTCCTATACTCAATGCTCTGATTTATAAAGGCCAACATACCAAAAGCTTTCTTCACCACCCTATCCACATCAGATTCCACTTTCAGGGAACTATGCACCATCATTCCTAGATCACTCTGTTCCACTGCATTCTTCAATGCCCTAACATTTACCATGTATGTCTTATTTGGATTATTCCTACCAAAATGTAGCACCTCACACTTATCAGCATTAAACTCCATCTGCCATAGAACCGTAGAACCGTAGCACACTACAGCACAGTACAGGCCCTTCAGCCCTCCATGTTGTGCTGACCCATATAATCCTTAAAAAAGAGCACTAAACCCACACTACCCCATAATCCTCTATTTTCCTTTCATCCATGTGCCTGTCCAAGAGGCTCTTAAATACCCCTAATGTTTTAGCCTCCACCACCATCCCTGGCAAGTCATTCCAGGCACTCACAACCCTCTGTGTAAAAAACTTACCCCTGATGTCTCCCCTAAACTTCCCTCCCTTAATTTTGTACATATGCCCTCTGGTGTTTGCTATTGGTGCCCTGGGAAACAGGTACTGACTATCCACCCTCTCTATGCCTCTCATAATCTTGTAGACCTCTATCAAGTCCCCTCTCATTCTTCTACGCTCCAAAGAGAAAAGTCCCAGCTCTGCTAACCTTGCTTCATATGACTTGTTCTCCACACCAGGCAACATCCTGGTAAATCTCCTCTGCACCCTCTCCATAGCTTCCACATCCTTCCTATAATGAGGTGACCAGAATTGAACACAATACTCTAAGTGTGGCCTCACCAGAGATTTGTAGAGTTGCAGCATGACCTCTCTACTCTTGAACCCAATCCCCCTGTTAATGAAGCCTTGCATCCCATAGGCCTTCTTAACTACCCTATCAACCTGTGCAGCGACCTTGAGGGATGTATGGATTTGAACCCCAAGGTCCCTTTGTTCATCCACACTCTTAAGTACCTGACCATTAATCATGTACTCAGTCTTCTGGTTTGTCCTTCCAAAATGCATCACCTCACACTTATCCGATTGAACTCCATCTGCCATTTTTCTGCCCAACTCTGCAGCCTGTCTATATCCTCTTGTAACCTTCAACAACCTACAGCTCCATCTACAACTCCTCCAATCTTCGTGTCATCCGCAAACTTACTCACCCATCCTTCCGCCTCTTCATCCAGGTCATTTATAAAAATCACAAATAGCAGTGGTCCCAGGACAGATCCCTGCAGCACTCCACTAGTCACTGACCTCCAGGCAGAATACTTTCATTCCACAACTACCCTCTGCTTTCTTCCTTTAAGCCAATTTTTTATCCAAACAGCCAAGGTTCCACTTATCCCATGCCTCATGACTTTCTGGATGAGCCTCTTATGAGTGACCTTGTCAAATGCTTTGCTAAAGTCCATGTAGACCACATCCACTGCCCTACCCTCATCAATTTCTTTTGTTACCTCTTCAAAAAACTCATTCAGGCTCGTGAGGCATGATCTTCCCTTCACAAAGCCATGTTGACTATCCTTGAGCAGACTGCACTTCTCCAAATCCTCGTAGGTCCTATCCTTAAGAATCCTTTCCAGTAGTTTGCATACCACTGACGTAAGACTCACCGGTCTATAGTTCCCAGGTTTCTCCCTATTACCTTTTTTAAACAAGGGAACTACAGTTGCCGTTCTCCAGTCCTCCGGCACTCCCCCTGCAGTCAAAGAGGATTCAAAGATCATAGCTAATGCTCCAGCGATCTCTTCTCTCAATTCCCACAACAACTTGGAGTGTATCATATCCGGCCATGGGGATTTATCAATCTTAATGTTTTTAAGAAGATCCAGCACTTCTTCTTCCTTAATCTCCACACTGTCCAGCACACAGGCCTGCTCTACTTCGACCTCATCCTGATCAAGATCCTTTTCACTTACAAATACTGAAGCAAAGTATTCATTTAGGACCTCCCCAACCTCCTCCACTTCCAGGCACATGTTGCCCTCTTTATCCTTTAGCTGCCTTCATTCTTGTCATCCTCCTATTCTTCACATATGCATAGAACGCCTTGGGGTTTTCCTTAATCCTACATGCAAGGCCTTCTCATGTCCCCTTTGAGCTCTCCTACATCCTTTCTTTAGCTCCTTCCTGGCTACCCTATATTTCTCATAAGCCCCTCCTACTTCCTGCTTCTTATATCTGACATATGCTTCCTTTTTCCTCTTGACGAGTTGCCTCACGTGTTTCATCAGCCACGGTTCGCTTTTCCTACCATTTTTTCCTTGCCTCAGTGGGACAAACCCAACTTTCAGCCCACTCTTCTAACTGGCCTAAAGCTCTCTGCAACCTATGAAATTCTATTTTATTATCCACAACGCCACCTATTTTAGTATCATCTGCATACTTACTAATCCAATTTACCACCCCATCATACAGATCATTAATGTATATGACAAACAACATTGGACATAGTGCAGATCCCTGAGGCACACCACTAGTCACCGGCCTCCAACCTGACAAACAGCTATCCACCACTACTCTCTGGTATCTCCCATCCAGCCACTGTTGAATCCATTTTACTATTTCAATATTAACACCTAAGGATTAAACCTTCCTAACTAACCCTCCATGCGATATACCATATCATCTCATGGCCTCCTCTTGTGCCAAGATGAGGCCACCTTCAGGGTGGAGGAGCAACATCTTGGTAGCCTCCAAACTGAAGGGATGATTATTGTTTCCTCTTTCCAGTAAAAAAAATTCCCTCCATCTCCCCTCTTCCTCAGTTCCCCACTCAGGCCTTTTTCCTTTTCTCACCTGCCTACTGATTCCCCTGGGTCCTCTTCTTTCCTTTCTCCCGTGGCCCACTCTCCTCTCCTATCAGATTCCTTCTTCACCAGCTCTAACTTCCCCACCCACCTGGCCTCACCTATGACCTTCCAACTAGCCACCTTCCCTCTCCCTACCTTTTTATTCCAGCATCTTCCTCCTTCCTTTCCAGTCCTGAAGAAGGGTCTCATTCCAACATGTTGACCGTTTATTCATTTGGGCCAGGTATTCATATACTACAAGCCAAGTATAGAGAAGTAATGAAGGAGCTATATAATTGTGGATTCAAGCCTTCTCTTTGTTTTCCGGCACAACTTCAAATTACTCCTCCCAGTGGAGAGAAGAAGTGGTTAAATTTGGTTGCAGAAGCTCAGAAATTTATTGATAGCCTCCCTATTACTTAGATTCTTCTGATTTGGTCTGATTAGCTAGATTGGCAGAGAAGCATCAATTTTTTAAATGTTTTCTTCCATGACCTTTTTTTTTCAATTCAGTGAATTTTTTACAGTCTTCATGGGTGGTTCATTGAGTAAAGTCCGTGTACATGTTTTTATCTTTCATTTTCTAAATACTAGTTTATATTTTTTTGGATTATTACTTTGAGTCATGCTTAATAAATTTTGGAGGAATTACTCTGTTTTTCACAATGTATAATATTAGTCTGGAGTGCTAAAATTTACTGTATTTTTAATTGATAAAAGATGTGATGATGTCATGAGACAGGAAATTGAATTATGGGGTGATTTTGTTTTGAAGAGCTTGCTGCTGTTTTTTGGTAGCTTGCTGTGGTTTGAGAGGTAGTGGGAGGGAACTCTATTAGCAATATCATTTATAGAAACTTTAGATATTTTTGTTATTCAGGACATATTTTTATCCTGCTTTTCTTTGTTTTACACTTTTGTCCCAGAGCTGTTATTCGAACTTCCAACATTGCTTATGCTTATTATCCAGTATCTTTTTTAAAGGACAATGGTTAGTCTGTTGATTTTGTGAGCTGGGACATTAAGGGATTGAACTATCTTTTAAAAGAAGGAAGTTTTTCTGAAACGGTTTAACGCAGCAATTGCTTTTTGTGCAAGAAACACACATTCGTAGTTCTGATAACTCTCCTCTCATGTCAAGGTGGGTGCGGCAGCACTTCCATTCTACTTTTCAGGCTAAAGCTGGGGGAGGGAGGATGTGTGGGGGAACTCAATTCTCATAAATCCAAATGTTCCTTTTGAGCTCCATAACAAAGTATCAGATACAAAGGTCTTTTATCATTGTCTTGGGGAAATTATATAATACATTGGTAGTGTTAGCTAACTACTATGCTCCTGATTGTTTCTTCTCTGTATTGCCTGAGTTGAGTTCATACTCTCTCATATCGGGTGGTGACTTTAACTGTTGATGAGATCCAGTTTTGGATTGATCGTCTTCTATTCCCAGACTACCAAGCAAATCTGCTTCACTAATTCAGTCCTTCCTTTCCAATTATGGCATCTCTGATGTATGGCATTTTCTCCACCCAAATGAGAGAGATTATTCTTTTTTTTCACAGGTTCATCACACTTTTACAAGAATTGATTACTATTTAATTGATAATAAGTTGATCCCATCTGTCCGTTCTTGTAACTATCAGAGTATAATGATTTCAGATCATGCCCCAGTCACCCTGTCTATAATTCTTCATGGTTCCCCACAAATAAATAAGCATTGGCATTTTAATTTATTTTAATGTTAAATAATGACTTTATAAAATTTATGGAGGACTAGATAATTTTTTTCCTAATTATTAATGTATCATCTGAAACTTCAAGTCTGGTTGTTTGGGATGCTATGAAAGCATACCTAAGGGGTCAAATAATTTCATACTCTGCGAATTTGAAAAGAAGGACCTATAAAGAGCTATTAGATTTGCTCAATCAAATCAAAGTAACAGACCAACTATATGCCCAAACCAGAAATCTGGAGATGTATAAGAAATGAGTGGAACTTATAAGTAAGTTTGACCTTATTTCCACTCACTCAATTGAATGCCGACTTTTGGAAAATAAGAGCCAGTTTTATATTTATTGTGATAAATCCGGTAAATGTTTAGTCAACTAACTAAGATGCTTCAAAGCTAAACAATACTGACAAGAATTCAAATGGGAAATAGAAATATTACCTTGAATCACTCTGAAATCAATGATGCATTCAGGAAGTTTTATTCTCGACTCTATATTTCTGAATCTTTAAATGAAAAAAAATTGGCTGGGAATTTCTTAAATAGCCTAAATATTCCTACACTTTCTGCTGATCTCAAAGCAAACCTGAATGAGCCAATATCACTAGAGAAAATATTCTCAGCCATTCTTACACAATCATCTCTTTCAGCCTTCTATGCACAATTTAACATTTCAAGTCTGGAACAGAAAGGGCATTAGTTGCTTTGAAGATCTTTTTATAGACAATCATTTTGCATCTTTTGAGCAATATTCAACCTACCCAACATTCACTTCTTTAGATATCCCCAAATTAGAAATTTCATCAAACCTTTAATATCAAACTTCCCTGAGGTACCTGATAAAAATGTTGTTGACTAGTTTCTTCACATGAATCCATTGTGTAAAGGTTTAATATCTACTATTTGAGATGAGTTAGCCACTTTGAGGTGAGTTCCCCTTGAAAAAATTAAAACTGCCTGGGAGCAATATTTAAATTTTCCTTTGTCCAATGATGTATGGGATTCAATTCTCAAGTCAGTTAATTCAACTTCTTTATGTACTCGCCATTGCCTGCTGCAGTTTAAGATTGTGCACAGAGCACATATGTCTAAAACTAAATTATCATGTATCTATTCAGACATTAGTCCCTGTTGCGACAAGTGCAATGGGTGCGAGGCTTCCCTTATTCATATGTATTGGACTTGTCCTGGCTTGGAGAAATACTGGAGAGATGTCTTTCTAACTTTATCCCATATACTTAATTACTATTTGGAACCTAATCCTCTGATTGCTGATTTCGGCACCTTGGGAGAGGATGACACACATCTGAGTCCGACGAAGCGTCGTGCACTGTCTTTTGCCTCACCTCTGGCCAGACGCGCAGTCCTTCTTAGGTGGAGAGATGCTGCCTCACCCACTCATGCTCAATGGCTCAGAGATATTGTGTCCCATTTAGACCTTGATAAGATTCATTATTCACTCCTTAATTTGGACATAAAGTTCCAAGGGGTGTGAGGACCATTTCTTGAATACTTTCATAATTCCCGCTTAGATTAAAGGTCCATCCCTTATTTTTCTTTTGTATATAAATCCCTTACTCCCAGCTTCTTTCAGTTAAGATTTACGGTTTTTGATGTGTAAACATATTATAGTCCAGGTAGTAGGCAATAGACCTTCTTTTCATAAATACAGCTCTGTAGAAGTAGATGTTCTGTTTAACTTTTCAAAATATTGTAAGGTTGGCTCAGAGTCAGACAATGAGAGGGTGGGGTGGTAACTAACTATATATGATTCTCCCATGGGTGCTTTTTTTAACTGTTATGAACTGTACATTTGATATCTTTGTATTGCACTGTACAAACTTCTTTTTTTTTCATTGTAAAAAGTAATAAAAAATTAATAAATGAAATCTGTTGGCGGAGGGGATGAAGCAGTTCCTAAAATGTTGAATGTGTGGTTTAGACTCCTGTACCATCCCCTTGATGCTTGATGGTGGCAATGATCAGAGGGCATGTCCTCGGTGATGGTGATCCTTAATGATGGATGCCTCTAGAGGTATAGCCTCATGAAGGTGTCCTGGATGCTGAGGAGTTTAGTAGCCAGGATCGAGATGGTTGAGTTAACAATTATCCCCAGCTTTTTCCAATCCTATGCAGTGGCCCCTCCACACTCGATGGTTATTTTTTTGCGTGTCACACCAGACAGTCAACCATTCTTGTCTGGCGCGTGGGGTCAGGATTGGTCTCCTTTTGGATTAACTGGGTCACAATATGAAAGTTTCTGACTTGACCCTTGTTTTTTTTTATGAGGCCAAGTGGCTAGCTCGACACTCAACCCAGTACTAATGGAAAGTGTGCTTGGGGGGGCTCGACTTGGATTCGAACTCGGGAGCCTTCGCTCCGGAGTCCGGCGCTGATGTCATTGCGCCACCAGCTGGCCGACTCGATGTTGATACAACCAATTAGAATGCTCTTCACAATTTATCCATAGAAATTTACAAGTGCCTTTGGCGGCACACCATTTCTCAAACTCCTAATGAAGTATAGCCACTGTTGTGATGACTTTAGCACCAATATGTTGGACCCAGGATAGATCCTTAGAGAATCTGAATTTGAAACTGCTCACCCTTTCCATTTCTAATCCCTCGACGAGGATTGGTGTTCCGTTGTCTTAACCTTCTTGAAGTCTGCAATCGATGCTTTGGTTTTATTGATGTTGAATGCAACACCATCAACCAGGTGATCTATCTCGTCCTGTATGCCTCCTTGTCAGCATCTGCCAACAACTGTTGTGCCATTGACAATTTTATAGATAGCATTTGAGCAGTCTTGAATGTAGAGTGTAGATTGAGAAGAACAGTGGGCTAAGCACACGCCCTTGAGGTGTGCTGGCGTTGTTGTTAGCGAGGACATTTCTGATCCTCAAACTGTGATCTCCTGGTAAGGAAGTCAAGGATCTAATTACAGAAGGAGGTACAAAGGTCTAGATTTTGGAATTTTTGGATTCAAACTGATGGTACGATTGTGTCAAACATTGGGCTTTAGTCAGAAAAGGGAAAATCGTCTTGCTCTTCCAGAGAGTTTGTAAAATAAACTAATAAAAATTGATGTTAGACATTCAATGGAAAGGACAGATGAGGTTTTAACATTTGTCACATTTGCATGTATTGCAGTACTCCATCTATGCTGCCCTTCTCCCAACCCTCCCACAGTGCAGGGCTTCCTCAGAATGGTTACTGCTCTGAATTTTGATAAGATAAGGAACCTGATTACTTGAACTGAGTATGTGTTCTGTCTGACAGATATCAATAATGCAGAAATCTTAGTGTGTTAGTGATTGGAACATGAACAAAGAAGAACTTGGGCAATGGAAGTGCATTTCTCTCACCCAGGGTGCTTCAGAAAAGTGGAGGACAGTGACTGCAAAGTCCACTTGCACTCTGCTCTCGTGCAGCTCAAATTTGGGCTAAATTAGAAAAGGGGATTAAATCAAGGAAGTATTACTTCTCTGCAATGGTGTCTAAATTAGAAGAGCTGACCTACTGGGAAATTAAGCAACAGTTTGGTAGTGTCTTTCTCAGATCCTCCTTCCATGCAATATGCCAACCTCCTCCTGCGCAATCCCTGGGTAGATCCTATTGCTGACAGAGGACAGATCAGACGTTGTCACATGGAAGAATCAGGCAGCTTCCTGAGGTTGAACTTATGCTATCAGTAGGCTGAGCAAATTCTGTTCATGTCACTCATTTATTCATTTCTGGGAAGGATTTATTTAGTGGCTGGGGGTGAGCTGCTATCTTGAACTGATGGAGTCCTTCTGATAAAAGAGTTCTCAATGTATCTTGAATGTAGATCATTGCACAGGATGGGTCCTCCAGACCATAATGTGTGCTTTTAACCAAGGTCACTATAACCCTTCCCTCCTACATAGTCATCCATTTTTCTTTCATCTATGTGCCTATCCAAGAATCTTTGAAAGATCCCTAATGTACCTCTGCCAGGGCATTCCATTTACTCAGCATTCTCTCTGTAAACCCCAGACATTTCCCTACACCTTCCTCCAATCACCTTCAAATTGTCTGTTCTTGTGTTATCCATTCTGCCCTGAGAAAAAGTCTCTAGCTGTGAACTCTCTCTGGCTCTTATCATTTTATGCACCTCTATCAAGTTGCATCTCATCCTTCTTTGTTCCAAAGAGAAATATCCTAGCTTGCTCAACCTTTCCTCATCAGACATGTTCTACAATCCCTGGCAGCTTCCTGTCAAGTCTCCTGTGCACCATCACAAAAGTTTGCACATTCTTCTTATAATCAGGAGACCAGAAATGAACACAATGGACATGAAGTAATTCTGTCTTCTCAAAGACAGAATCTATGGATAATCAGTCTCCCTAAAGATGTTGAAGTGAGTGATCCTATCAAGTTCTTTTCTCAATTTTTATTTGAGGTTCTTGGCACAGAAGTTCTGGACACCTCTCCATTAGTCAACAGGGGCCATCGCAGGCCAACTCCAAAATCTTCAAAATCACGAGTAGTTATTGTTCTTCAGCATTATGTTCATATCAAGGAGCGTTTGATACGCTTTGCTCGGCAGAAAGGCATGTTTGAATTTAAGGGTTTCAAATTCCGCTTTGTTGAAGATTTCAGCTCCAAGGTTCTGAAGGAATGAATGGCGTTTAAACCACTGATGTCAGAATTTTTAAAAATGGGTCTCAGACCATCCCTGCCTGACTGACAATCATCTTCTCTGATAGTTCCAGTTGTCTCTTTATGTCATTAAATGAAGCTCAAAAATTTCTCAACCAACAAACTTCCTCTGCTATGGCCTAATTAAGGTTCCACTTGGTTTTTTTGGCTTTTTATTGCATTTTTAAGGTATTTACCAGTTTACTGATCTGGTCAGTTAGAATACCAGGGTTCTCTTTTTTGGTTTGTACTGTAGGTATTTTTATTATTTCTGGATTAACTTTTCTGTTCCCTTTGGAATTCTGTTTTTTTTTGAAACTATTTAGTGGATGCTTTGGTGTTTGATTTCTTTTTTTTCAATGGAGATGCAGTCACTCTCTTTTTTTACATTTTAAGATGTCACCCTGTTTTCTTCTTCCCATAAGTGCTTATTCTCTTGATGCACCATTTTCAATTGTTTATGCGTGAAAATGACCATCAACATGAATTGGCATTTGTCTTCTCTTTTTTTTGAAATACTAATATTTTAGTATTCTGTTTTATGATTTAAACCTTTTTTTAAAATCACAGTAGTCTTTTTTTCGTTCTCTTTTTTGATATTTTTTTATATTTTTTGGATTATGGGTGGCTTTTCTTTAAAAACTTCTATCTTTTGGGTGGCCATCAGGAGAGATGGGGATAGATTTAGCTTTAGCTTATCTCTTGGACAATCTCTGGCCTATTTCCGGGTCTTTGTGGGCGGGGGTACAGGGAATTTCTTCTTTTAGATTAGATTTTTTCACCTGGGCTAATTCGAAACTACTAAAATGTCCGATATGTTGTAATTTCTGGGTCTTCCTTGAACCTTTCTTCCTCTTCCGGGTTTATGAGTTTGTCTGCTGGTTAACCCTATACATACCATATTACTGGCTTTACTATGTTGGATAAGATTATTAATTTTGTTTCGTGGAATACAAATGGTTTAAACTATCCGATTAAACGGAAAAGAAAATTCAAAGCATTCCATAGAATGAATGCCATTATCTTTGCACAAGAAACTCACGTAAGGAAAGAGGATAATCAGCGTATTTTTAGGTTTTGGAAAGACTGACAATACCTTTTGAATTCTCTGGCTAAAGTGAAAGGAGTTTCTATATTTTATATATTCTTCAATTTCATTTGTTCACTACAAAACAATTTTGGATCCGAATGGTAGATTTTTGTTAATTACTGGCCTACTCTGTAACAAAAAAAGTGGTTACAGTTAATGTTTATGCTCCAAATGTTGGCTATCCTGAATTTTTAAACAATTAATTACATCCCTTCTCAATTTAAATATGTTGATAATGGGTGGAGATTTTAATTACTGTTTAAATCCTTCAATGGATAGACCTAAGTCTAAACAGGCACTTCTGAATATATTGGCCACAGTTATTAATTCCTTTATGCTTCATTTTGGAATTTCTGATATTTGGAGGTTTTTACATCCAAAGGATAAAGACTTTTCATTTTTTCCCATGAATACCACAGTCATTCTAGAATTGACAACTTTTTTATTGACTCTCATTTAATTCCCTCTGTTACTGATTGCAATTATGATTCCATTGCCATCTCTGACCATGTGCCTCTGATGATCCATTAATTATGACAGTTGATCATGATGAGATAAACAAATCTTTTCAAGAATTTTACACCTCCTTACATCAATCAGAATTTCCTGTTGGCCCCACTATAATGCATGAATTCTTAAGAAAATTAAATGTTCCGAAATTATGACCTAATGAATGTTTAGTATTAGATGCTCCTATTACGGAACAAGAAATAAAAGATACTACTTCCTTGATTAATTCAGGTAAAGCACCTGGCCCAGATGGCTACACAGTAGAATTTTTAAAATCCTTCTCTACTATACTTTCTCCCTGGTTACGTAGAATCTTTAAGGATGCATTATTTATAGGTAAATTACCACAATTTTTTATGGGGCCTCTATTTCCTTAATTATTAAAAAAGATAAAGATCCCACTGAATGCACATCATATAGGCCTATATCCTTATTGAATGTGGATTCTAAGATCTTTTCTTAGCATCCATGTTGGCAACTAGATTGGAGAATGTATTGCCTCAAATTATTTCGGTTGATCAGACTGGATTTATTAAACACCGCTATTTGTCCTTTAATATTAGGAGATTAAATGAATATTGTTTATACTCCCTCACCTAGAACTCCAGAATGTGTCATCTCATTCAATGCCCAGAAAGCATTCAATAGAGTTGAATGGCCATACTTAATTAGCACACTTGAGAAATTTAATTTTCACCCGCAATTTATATCATGGATTAAATTGATATATTATACCCCTATGGCTTTGGTACTTACCAATTATATAAGATCTCCTTTCTTTCAGTTGTTTCATGGCACTAGGCAAGGTTGTCCTCTTAGCCCATAGTTATTTGATATTGCCCTGGAACCTCTAGCTATTGCTATTCGTGACTCACCTACTATACTTGACATTTCTCGTGGCAACGTGGCTATCATTATATGCAGATAATTTGTTACTATATGTTTTGAATCCTGAGAAATCCATACCTGCTATCATATCTTTGCTCACTTTTCTGTAACTTTTCTGGTTACAAATTGAATCTTAATAAGAGTGAACTTTTCCCTTTAAATATTGAAGTTCTAATTTATAGACATTTAACGTTCAGATTGGTCATGGATTATTTTACTTATCTAGGTGTTAAAATCACTAAAAAACATAAGGATTTATTTAACATCAATTTTTTACCTTTAATAGACCAGGTCAAACAATTGCTTACTAAATGGTCTTCACTGTCTATATCATTGACTGGTTGAATTAATGCTATTAAGATGATCATTTTACCTAACTATTTTTATCTTTTCCAAGCGGTACCTTTCTTTATTCCTAATTCCTTTATTGATACTATTGACTCTAAAATTTCATCTTATATATGGCAGAATAAAAATCCTAGGTTAAGTAAAAGATACTTGCAGAAATCCAAAAAGAATGGTGGCTTGGCACTGTCAAATTTAAGATTTTATTATTGGGCAATTAATATTTGACATTGGTTAATCCAGTAATTAATCATACATTACAAATATGGTTTCAGTTTCGTGAATTTTTTGGCTGGAATAAATTTATTTTATCAAGTCCAATTATATCTAATTTTTTCTTTCAGCCCTCTGTTATGGATTAAGCCTTTTTGGTATGGAAAACAAAGGGTATAATATGTTTTTGTGATTTATTTTTGGATAATTGTTTTATGTCTTTTGAATAGTTGTCTTATAAATATAATTTGCCCAGATACCAATTTTTAGATACTTATAGTCCAGAGATTTTTAAAATACGATGCTACCTACTTTTCCGATGTCTTATCCAACTGATATCACAGAAAAAATGTTAGGCTTAAACCCTCATCAAAAGGGTTTTATCAAATATATCTGATAAAATCAAAAATGAATGGGAGAAGGAACTTCAACTTTCTTTACCTATAGAGAAATGGGCGGAAATTTTTCAATTAGTTAACTTCTCTTCTATTTGTGCTAAACATATGTTGATTCAATTTAAAGTGGTGCATAGAGCTCATATGTCTAAAGATAAATTAGCTCGTTTTTACTCTCATATAAATCCGATCTGTGATAGATGTCATTCTGGGGTAGCCTCTCTGGCTCATATGTTTTGGTCTTGTCTTCTTCTGGAAAAAATTTGGAAAGATATTTTTGATACATTCTCTGTAGTTTCGCGCATTGATTTACAACCTCACCCTATCGCCGCAAGTTTCGGTTTACCAATGATTGATCTGCCCTCTTCAGCTCGGCAGATGATTGCATTTGCTACTTTAATGGCTAGAAGATCTATTTTATTGAATTGGAAAGAGATGAATCCCCCAACTACATCTCAATGGTTTTCCCAAACCATATCCTGTTTAAATTTAGAAAAAATTAGCAGTGGTACCTTTGATCCCTCGGTTAAATTTGAAGAAACTTGGAGGCCATTTATCCAATACTTTCATTGAATGTAATTTGACCTTTCCCGATTCCTTTAAATTATTTATTAATTAGAGTAGAGGTGTGGAGTTGACAACATTAATGACTTTATCCAACATAATAGAATTGCTCAGCTTAGTTTAGTTTAGTTTACTTTATTTTTGATTTTTCATTTGGGGTTTTTTTTCCATCTTTTTATTTTTTTGTACCTTGTCTATATTAAGAGTTTGGGAGGTCAATTGTATTTGGTGTTACCTTTAGTTTCTGCTCACATGTGTTAATTGCCAACTATGTACTCCCACTCCCTTTGTACTATTATGACCGCTATGTATTTGTCTCTGAAAATTTAATTTAAAAATTGAAAAAGAAAAAGGACATGAAGCAATTGATAATGACTGTGTGTTAGCATGTTTTTGGGGCTTGGAAAGTAACCAGTGCACATGGAGAAATCCATGCAGTCACAAAGACAGCATGCAAACTCCTCGCTGTCAACACTGAGATCAACATCAAAATTGGGGCACTGGGGCTGTGTGGCAGCAACGCTAACTGCTGTGTCATTGTGCAACCTCCTGACGTTGACTTGATGCCAATCAAATCCATTCTCACTTAATTTCTGGATTTTGGTCCATATTGTTACAGTCTGGAGTTGGGTGGTCCTGTGTATACCTCAGCACTAACCTTCTGACTGTGTCTCCATCCTGCCCCAGTGCCTCCATTCATTAACTCAGTACTGAATTCCTGAAATGGGGCCTCATCAACTGCACTGGACAATTATACCATGTAAAGTTGAGATCCTTAAGTCTAGATAATAAGAGACAGATTCTAATGATGGACTCAAATATCACACCAACAAAGACTGTATTTCCAATTATCTGTGACTTAATAAAGATCTAACTTTTCTTCGCAGGAATAACAGCTCATACCCTCATCATCATTTATACCCTCATTATTTATAGATAATTAGGCTACTGCTTGGCAACCATTGGGTGAAAGGAAACCGAAATTAAATAGAGAAGCTTAACTTCTGTAAACTGATGTCTAAACTAGGACAGCCAACCCATAAATAATTCAGTCAGCATTCTGATGTGGCTGTGCTCAAAGAATCACTGTCTTCAGACAAAATGCCAGACTCTTCCAGCACATTGCAGGTTACCTTCTATTGCAGCAGTAGTGCGACAAACTGGTAAGCAGGTGGAAAGGTGTAGATTGCCATCATGGACAAGGAAACCTCCTTCCAGTTATCAGCTGCTGCCCTGTGTCCACTGGTTCCCAATGTTGACTACCTGGGCATGGGCTGATATTGCAAGTAACTGTCATGCCACAGGAACAAGACTATCAGTAAATGTTTTAATCAACAACCCTTCAATAAACAGCAAAAGCAGCATAAAGCAGACAGTTAGGCAGTCTAACAACCGCTCAATAAGATCAAAACTTTGCAGTCCTGCTACGTACAGAATGAGCTGCCAGCACAAGTGGGGCATACAAGCTTGAGTTCAATGTTTGAGGAGATATAAGCTTGATTTCAATGTTTGAGAAGTTTGGATTGGTAAGTGGATATTAAGGATATGGGCGTAGGTAGTCTAAATGATTTCAGCATGAACTAGATGGGCTGAAGGGTCTGTTTCCGTGCTGTACTTCTCAAAGACTCTGTCTAGTCAGGAGAAGCAGCGGGCTATTAAACAGCATGGAAGAAGTCCACAGGAACATTTTCATCATGATAGCAGAGATCAGCATTTCACATGCCTGATGAAATTGATGCATTTGCAGCTATGTTCAGTGACATGCTAAATAAAGCACCTTGGATCCCTCCATAGACGAGAGGAGATCTAAAGTGTTGAAACCAGAGGTCCATGAGCTAATCCTTATCAGGGGATCAGAGGTGGAGAGGATCAGAAATTTAAAATTCCTCAGTGAGGAGGGACATCAAGGCTGCCTTCAGTCAAGTGTGGTATTAAGGCCAAATTTTGGAGTATTGTGTACAGTTCTGGTCACCAAATTATAGGAAAGATGTCACAAAATAGAGGAAAAGTACAGAAGAAATGTAGCAAGTATTCAGGGGATATGTGTATAGAGTTCTGTATAGGTACATTCCACTGAGACAGGGAAGTTATAGTGGGGTACAGGAACCATGATGTACAAAGGCTGTAATAAATCTAGTCAAGAAGGAAAGAAAAGCTTACAAAAGGTTAAGAGAGCTAAGTAATGTCAGAGATCTAGAAGATTATAAGACTACTAGGAAGGAGCTTTAGAAGGAAATTAGGAGAGCCAGATGGGGCCATGAGAAGCCCTTGGCAGGTAGAATTAAGGAAAATCCCAAGGCATTCTACAAGTATGTGAAGAGCAAGAGGATGAGATGTAAAAGAATAGGACCTGTCGTGTGCCAGTGGGAAAGTTTGTATTCAACTGGAGGAAAGAGCAGAGGTACTTAATGAATACTTTATTTCATTATTCACTCTGGAAAAGGATCTTAGCAATTGTAGTGATGACTGATAAACTTGAGCATGCAGATATTAAGAAAGAGGATGTGCTGGAGATTTTGGAAAGCATCAAGTTGGATAAGTCGCCGGGACCAGACAGGACAAAATGTACCCCAGGCTACTGTGGGAGGAGAGGGAGGAGATTGCTGAGCCTCTAGCAATGACCTGTGCATCATCAATAGAGATGGGAGAGGTTCCAGAGGATTGGAAGGTTGTGAATGTTGTTCCTTTATTTAAGAAAGGGAGTAGAGATAGCGTAGGAAATTATAGACCAGTGAGTCTTACCTCAATGGTTGGTAAGTTAATGCAAACGATCCTGAGAGACAGGATTTATGAACATTTGGAGAGGAATAATATGATTAGGAATAGTCAGGATGGCTTTATCCAGTGCAGGTTGTGCCTTACGAGCCAGATTGAATTTTCTGAGGATGTGACTAAACACATGAATGAAGGAAGAGTAGGAGATGTAGTGTATATGGATTTCAGCATGGATTTAACTGGACACAAGTTTGGAGGGGAACCAGAGTGTAGGATCAATTATATGGGTGAAGGAAGAAAAAGAAGATAGTAAAGTTGTTCGTGCCGTTAGAGATAAATGGAGAGGAAGAGGTGGAGAATTTCGTAAATGCATTTATTTTAATACTAGGAGCATTGCAAGAAAGGTGGATGAGCTTAGAGCATGGATTGATACCTGGAAATATGATGTTGTAGCTATTAGTGAAACATGGTTGCAGGAGGGGTGTGATTGACAACTTAATATTCCTGGATTTTGTTGCTTCAGGTGTGATAGAATCAGAGGGACAAGAGGGGGAGGTGTTGCATTGCTTGTCCGAGAAAATATTACAGCGGTGCTCTGGCAGGATAGATTAGAGGGCTCGTCTAGGGAGACTATTTGGGTGGAATTGAGGAATGGGAAAGGTGTAGTAATACTTATAGGGGTGTATTATAGACCACCTAATGGGGAGCGAGAAATGGAGGAACAAATTTGTAAGGAGATAGCAGATATTTGTAGTAAGCACAGGGTTGTGATTGTGGGAGATTTTAATTTTCCACACATAGACTGGGAAGCCCATACTGGATGGTTTGGAGTTTGTAAAATGTGTGCAGGATAGTTTTTTTGCAGCAATACAAAGAGGTACCAACTAGAGATGGGCAGTGTTGGATCTTCTGTTAAGCAATGAAGTAGGTCAGGTGACGGAGGTATGTGTTGGGGAGCACTTCGGGTCCAGTGATCACAATCCCATTAGATTCAATATAATTATGGAGAAGGATAGGACTGGACCCAGGGTTGAGATTTTTGATTGGAGAAAGGCTAACTTTGAGGAGATGTGAAAGGATTTAGAAGGAGTGGATTGGGACAATTTGTTTTATGGGAAGGATGTGATAGAGAAATGGAGGTCATTTAAAGGTGAAATTTTGAGGGTACAGAATCTTTATGTTCCTACTAGGTTGAAAGGAAAGGTTAAAAGTTTGAGACAGCCATGGTTTTCAAGGGATATTGGAAACTTAGTTAGGAAAAAGAGGGAGATCTACAATAAATATAGGCAGCATGGAGTAAATGAGATGCTCGAGGAATATAAAGAATGTAAGAAGAATCTTAAGAAAGAAAATAGAAAAGCTAAAAGAAGATATGAGGTTGCTTTGGCAAGTAAGGTGAAAATAAATCCGAAGGGTTTCTACAGTTATATTAATAGCAAAAGGATAGTGAGAGATAAAATTTGTCCCTTCGAAAATCAGAGTGGACAGCTATGTGTGGAGCCAAAAGAGATGGGGGAGATTTTGAACAATTTCTTTTCTTCAGTATTCACTAAGGAGAAGGATATTGAATTGTGTAAGGTAAGGGAAACAAGTAGGGAAGTTATGGAAACTATGACAATTAAAGAGGAGGAAGTACTGGCACTTTAAAGGAATATAAAAGTGGATAAATCTCCAGGTGCTGACAGGATATTCCCTAGGACCTTGAGGGAAGTTAGTGTAGAAATAGCAGGGGCTCTGATAGAAATATTTCAAATGTCATTAGAAATGGGAATGGTGCCAGAGGATTGGCATATTGCTCATGTGGTCCCATTGTTTAAAAAAGGTTCTAAGAGTAAACCTAGCAATTATAGGCCTGTAAGTTTGATGTCAGTGGTGGGTAAATTAATGGAAAGTATTCTTAGAGATGGTATATATAATTATCTGGATAGACAGGGTCTGATTAGCAACAGTCAACATGGATTTGTGCATGGAAGGTCATGTTTGACAAATCTTATTGAATTTTTTGAAGAGGTTACGAGGAAAGTTGACGAGGGTAAAGCAGTGGATGTTGTCTATATGGACTTCAGTAAGGCCTTTGACAAGGTTCCACACAGAAGATTAGTTAGGAACTTTCAATCATTAGGTATTAATATTGAAGTAGTAAAATGGATTCAATAGTGGCTGAATGGGAGATGCCAAAGAGTAGTGGTGGATAACTGTTTGTCAGGTTGGAGGCCGGTGACTAGTGCTGTGCCTTAGGGATCTGTACTGGGTCCAATGTTGTTTGTCATATACATTAATGATGTGGATGATGGATTAGTAAGTATGCAGATGATACTAAGGTAGGCGGCGTTGTGGATAATGAAGTAGGTTTTCAAGGCTTGCAGAGAGATTTATGCCAGTTAGAAGAGTGGGCTGAGCGATGGCAGATGGAGTTTAATACTGATAAGTGAGAGGTGCTACATTTTGGTATGAATAACCCAAATATGACATACATGGTAAATGGTAGGGCATTGAAGAATGCAGTAGAACAGAGTTACCTAGGAATAATGTTGCATAATTTCCTGAAGGTGTAATCTCATGTGGATAGGATGGTGAAGAAAGCTTTTGGTATGTTGGCCTTTATAAATCAGAGCACTGAGCATAGGAGTTAGGATGTAATGTTAAAATTGTACAAGGCATTAGTAAGGCCAAATTTGGAGTATTGTATACAGTTCTGGTCACCAAATTATAGGAAAAATGTCACAAAATAGAGAGAGTACAGAGAAGATTTACTAGAATGTTACCTGGGTTTCAGCACCTAAGTTACAGAGAAAGGTTGAACAAGTTAGGTCTTTATTCTTTTGAGTGTAGAAGGTTGAGGGGGGCTTGATAGAGGTATTTAAAATTATGAGGGGGATAGATAGAGTGGACGTGGATAGGCTTTTTCCATTGAGAGTAGGGGAGATTTAACCAAGAGGACATGAGTTGAGACTTAGGGGGCAAAAGTTTAAGGGTAACACGAGGGGAATTTCTTTACTCAGAGAGTGGTAACTGTGTGGAACGAGCGTCCAGTTGAAGTGGTAGAGGACAGGTTTGGTATTGTCATTTAAAGTAAAATTGGATAGGTATATGGACAAGAAAGGAATGGAGGGTTATGCGCTGAGTGCAGGTCGGTGGGACTAGGTGAGAGTAAGCATTTGGCATGGACTAGAGGGGCCGAGATGGCCTGTTTCTGTGCTGTAATTGTTATATAGTTATATGGTTATATATGTAGTATACATGGATTTCAGCAAGGCATTAGATAAGGTACCCCATGCAAGGCTAATTGAGAAAGTAAGGAGGCATGGGATACAATGGGACATTGCTTTGTGGATCCAGAACTGGCTTGCCCACAGAAGGCAAAGAGTGGTTGTAGACGGGTCATATTCTGCATGGAGGTCCGTCGCCACTGGAGTGCCTCAGGGATCTGTTCTGGGACCCTTACTCATCGTGATTTTTATAAATGACCTGGATGAAGAAGGGATGGGTTAGTAAGTTTGCTGATAACACAAATGTGATGTGAGTAGTGTGGTGATGTGGGTAGTGTGGAAGGCTGTCAGAGGTTATAGCAGGACATTGATAGGATGCAAAACTGGGCTGAGAAGTGGCAGATGGAGTTCAACACAGATAAATGTGAAATGCTTCATTTCTGTAGGTCAAATATGATGGCAGAGTATTAATGGTAAGACTCTTGGCAGTGTGGAGGATCAGAGGGATCTTGGGGTCCGAGTCCATGGGATGCTCAAAGCAGCTCCACAAGTTGACTCTGTGGTTAAAAAGGTGTATGGTGTATTGCCCTTCATCAATCGTGGAATTGAATTTAGGAGCCGAGAGGTAATGTTGCAGCTTTTGGACCCTGGTCAGACCCCACTTGGAGTACTGTCTCAGTTCTGGTCACCTCACTACAGGAAGGATGTGGAAACCATAGAAAGGGTTGCCTGGATTAGGAAGTATGCCTTATGAGAATAGGTTGAGTGAACTCAGCCTTTACTCCTTGGAGTGATGGAGGATGAGAGGTGACCTGATAGAGGTGTATAAGATGATGAGAGGCATTGATTGTGTGGATAGTCAGAGGCTTTTTCCCAGGGCTGAAATGGTTACCACAAGAGGGCACAGGTTTAAGTTGCTGGGGAGAAGGTACAGAGGAGATGTCAGGGGTAAGATTTTTACTCAGAGAGTGGTGAGTGTGTGGAATGGGCTGCCGACAACGGTGGCGGATATGATAGGGTCTTTTAAGAGGCTTTTGGATAGGTACATGGAGCTTAGTAAAATAGAGGGCTATAGGTAAGCCTCGTGATTTCTAAGGTAGGGACATGTTCGGCCCAACATTGTGCTGTAGGTTTTTAATGTTCCTATGCTTAAAATGATCAATTCTATCAACGAGCAATTTGTATATGTGGAAGCTAGAGGGGGTGATGTTGCAGCCCTCTTGTAAGCCTTTCGAATGTTGGAGAGTGTCAAGTAGCTTCCAACAGTGTATAATTTCCCTTATATGAGCAGTGTGTGTTGATGAGAATTTTTGGGCAGCTGGGAATCATAGCTTTTTATTTGCGAACTCCTTCTGACCAGCTCGAGAAAGCAACGCAGAGCTATGCTCCCCTGAGGTTGAAAATAATGCGTCACAAGCCTGTCCTTGTCACTTTTTGTTTGTGAGGAGTGGGTATCTTCTTGATCAGCTGGAGGAGAACTACCTATTGAACCACTATAGTCCTATTAATTGTGCAAATGGGGAAGAAATTTCAATATTGTTGTCTGAGCTTTCAGGGCACGTGCAGTCAGATTAGTCTGACCAACTAATTTGTCGCTTTTGTTCATTTGAGTCTTGCCACGATCAGAGCTACAAAACTTTGATCTGATATGTTAGATGTGAGACCTCAAATATTTTGGCTCCAGGGCATTCTGCAGCAGTTCCTGACGCAGTGTCAGAGGCTGTCTTGTACAAAATTTACGAGGCAGCTCTAATTGCTTGTCCCAGATCCATATCCACCAACAGGAAGGACAAGATGACAGGAACATAGATCAGTTAGTGATGGAGTGGCCATTATGCTTCCATATCAGCATGGTGTGCGACTTGGACGAGCAGTGTGTGGAGTTCGCATAAACCTGCTCCCCTAGTCCTACTTTGTTAGAGGTGTGTCGGTTTGGGATGTGGTCAGAATAACATGAGCAAGGAGCAGAAGTGAAATCTGTAGATATAATTAAGTATTAAATACTTTCAGGGGCAGCATTGAAAAAACAGGCTGAAATCTTCCAAAATTTGTGGGATTGACTTTACTGTTTGAGAGCCATGCACCCCTGATTTTGGGTAAAGCTGACCTACAAGAGTGATTAAATCTCCCAGTTCATATCACCAACTTTTGCACTGTTTGTAATATCAAAGGGTCTATGATCATAAAGTAAAAGGAGTTTCACAACTTTTCAATGAATTGTCAGCTCTTGCTCCAAAAATAAATGGGCTAAAAAATCTTACGTCAGAAGCCATCTGAACATCTATTTCATTCGTGACTGGAAAGTGATGTTTCTGCAACTCATTTCCTCCTGATTGCTGTAACTGCTTATCCAACAAGGTTGAGTCAGCCACACTCCAGTCATTCTATGCCAATATCCAGTTGCCCAGAATGTGCAGTAAATTGTCTATGTATACGTAAATAGGTTCATTTGTTTTACCCAGCTGTTCAGTTTGTGTGAGGGACAGTTGTGTTCAGGGTAAGTGTGCAAGACGTTGTGGATCACCAATCACATTCCTGACTGTGTAAATGATGAAAAGGCCAGAATCCATTTTGAGATGCTGTCATCACAACCTATGCTTGATTTTTGTTTATTAATTCCTGAGATTCAAGACTCAAGATTGTTTATTGTCATGTCCAGTACACAAATGTAAAGGGCAACAAACTAATTGTTTCTCAGCATCCAATGCAGTGCAACAAACAGCAATAAGATAAAGTACATAATAATAAAAACACAATAAATTTCAATAGGTAAAATAGCTTGTATACATACATTGATTGTTTGTCCATAAAGTGATGCACAGGAATGTCTGCACACAAGTTTACCGATAGGAAATAATGAACATGATAAAGTCTGCTGATGCTGTAAATTCAAAGCAACACACAAAATCCTGGAGGAACACAGGGTCAGGCAGCATCTATGGAAATGAATAAGCAGTCAACAATTTTGGCCAAGACCATTCTTCAGGACCAGAAAGAAAAGGTTGAAGACTCCAGATTAAAAAGGTGGGAGGAGGCAAAAGGTGAAGTCAAATGGGTGGGAAAGGTAAAGGGCTGGAGAGGAAGGAATCTGATTGGAGAGAAGAGTGGATCATAGGAGAAAGGGAAAGGGGAGGGACAGCAGAGGGAAGTGAGAAGAGGACAGAGTGGGAGAAGAAGGGAGGAGTAGGAAATTTTTACCAGAAGGAGAAATTGATATTCATGCCGTCAGGTTGGAGGCTACCCTGTTGAAATAAAAGTGTTGCTCCTCCACCCTGTTGGTGGCCTCATCGTGGCACAAAAGGAGGCCATGCACTGACATATTGGACCAAGAATGGGATTGCGAATTAAAATGTTTGAACATTGGGAAGTTCCAATTTTGGTGGATGGAGAGGAAGTGCTTGACCCCAACTTACAACAAGTCTGATCAATGTAGAGAGATAGCATCAGGAGCATTGGACACAATAGATGTCCCCAGCAGATTCGTTCACCTGGAAGGACCGTTTGGGGCTTGAATGGAGGTGAGAGAAAATGTGACAAATAACCGCTTAAGCATAAGACATCTAACAGGTCAAATGTCTCTGGTGTCAGCTGATAAGCTCTGTTCAACTTGTCCATTATCACCACTGTCACTCCTAAAGATTTAAAGATTAGCTTTATTTGTCACATGTACATCAAAATGTAAAGTGAAATGTGTCCTTTTTGTCAACAATCAATACAGTCCGAGAGTGTGCTGGGGCAGCTCACAAGAGTCGTCATGCTTCTGATACCAACAAAGCATGCCCACAACTTACTGACCTAAACCCACGCATCTTTGGAATGTGGAACAAAACCAGGGCACCTGGAAGAAACTGCAGTCATGGGGAGAACGTACAAACTCCTTACAGACAACGCCCTACCACCCTGATCACTGGCACTGAATCGATATGTTGACTGTTATGCCACTACATCACTCTCTATGCTAGTGGGTCACAGCTTTTGTAGCAACACTACACACCAGCTTATTGAAATGTGAATAAGTATATGTATGAGGCTGCATGTGTGTTTATGGAGGTGAATCGGAGTATCAGTATGCATTTCTGTATTGCTGAGTGTCTGTGCATGTCAATCTGAGCACGTGTCAAGATGGCACCAGTGAACAATGATTCCCAGATAGTCAATCATTTCAGTTTTATCTAATTCTGCTTGTACTTGAATCTTTGTTTTTGAAACCATTGGAGCCTGGGACTTACAGTCTGTAATTCGATCAAGTGAGCTAGTGTTCTGCTGTCCTTGAGGAAACTCCGGGAGAGAAATGCAAGAACGAGCTCCCACCAGAAGAAGTTCAGAGATGAGACGAGGAGGCTGGGTTCAACTACATTCCTTGCTAATTAAATCAACTAGGAAGATTGAACCATCGAGGCAAATGTGGAGGAGAGTGAGTGGTACTTGGAGGAGCCACCGGCTTGAGTCCATAAGACGTAGGAGCAGAATTAGGCCATCGAGTTTGCTCTGCCATTCAATCATGGTTGATCCTTTTTCCCCTCCTCCTCCACCCCAGTTTCCAGCCTTCTCTCCATAACCTTTGATGCCACGTCCAATCAAGAACCTATCAATCTCTGCCTTAAATACACCCAACGACATGGCCTCCACAACTGCCTGTGGCAACAGATTCCACAAATGCACGACCCTCTGGCTGAAGAAATTTCTCTGTTTTAAATGGATCCCCCTCTATTCTGAGGCTGTGCCCTCTTGTCCCAGATTCTCCCACCTTGGGAAACATCCTTTCCACATCTACTCTGTTTAGGCCTTACAACATTCGAAAGGTCTCAATGCGATCCCCGCTCATTCTTCTGCCCTTGGAGATGTTTCAAAATTTTGAGAATTCTCTGATTTATGTAATTCATATTAGCCTCTTTCAGTTCTATATTTTTTGTGATTTTGCCCATTCTTTCTTGTTGTGATTGGCAGGCTGGTGCTGTGGGGTTTAATTTTCTGGCTGTTGTTTCTCCATCTGAGTGATGTTAGTTTTTGTGCGAGGGAGGGGTTGGGGCTTTGTGAGGTCTTGTTTCTTTTTCTTTTTGTTTGGGGAGGGATTGAATAGATGTCTTTCTTTGAATTGTTATCGGTTTCTGTATTTTATTGCAGTCTGGAGAAGACAAATCTTAGAGATACTTTGATAACAAATTGAACCTTTGGTTTATGAGGCTGTCTGTGATACCCATGTCAGCACTGAGAACACAGCCTGGAGAAAGTACTTGGTTCTGGGTCTAACCCAGAGCTGTGGACCTCTGCTGTCTGGTAGGACACAAAAATACAGCAAGATCAAGCCAGGAGGGTGTCATCAGGCCCCTCAGACCTGCCCCACCATCCAATGGCTGATCTGTGCTGGTATTGCTTCCTCTGCTGTATGACTTATGAGATCTGATTGGCTTTGTTATTATAATATGAAACAGTTAATCCACACTGTTTTGTAAGAACAAAACTGCACAGCTTTTCATCAATGCACAACCACGACTATAAATAAGGACAAATAAACTACACAGCTGAAACCACCATTTCCACCCTGCCCCTCTCCCGGATTGACAGTGTTTCTCTGCACCCTCAGCTTAGCACTTAATTCCATCTAACTCGCTGCAGTCACAAAAGAAAGCCGGTTGCCCGAGATCCCGTTCATTACAGCACTTCATTAGTGACAACCAGGTTCTGAAGCAGAGCTACAAACCTCTGTCTAACTGGATTTAAACGGCAGTCCTGGGGAATATTTCGTAAGTAGAGCAGAAATGCTTTTATTCAGATCAGGAATGGAGAAAATGAGGTGCTCGAGAAATGTGAAAAGAATGTGAAAAGAATCTTAAGAAAGAAATTAGAAAAGCTAAAAGAAGATACGAGGTTGCTTTGGCAAGTAAGGTGAAAATAAATCCAAAGGGTTTCTGCAGTAAAATAATAGTAAAATTAATAGCAAAAGGATAGTGAGGGATAAAATTGGTCCCTTAGAGAATCAAAGTGGACAGCGATGTGTGGAGCTGAAAGAGATGGGGGAGATTTTGAACAATTTCTTTTCTTCTGTATTCACTAAGGAGAAGGATATTGAATTGTGTAAGGTAAGGGAAACAAGAAGGGATATCATGGAAACTATGACGATTAAAGAGGAGGAAGTACTGGTGCTTTTAAGGAATATAAAAGTGGATAAATCTCTGGATCCTGACAGGATATTCTCTAGGACCTTGAGGGAGGTTAGTGTAGAAATAGCAGGGGCTCTGACAGAAATATTTCAAATGTCATTAGAAACGGGGATGGTGCCAGAGGATTGGCATATTGCTCATGTGGTTCCATTGTTTAAAAAGGGTTCTAAGAGTAAACCTAGCAATTATAGGCCTGTCAGTTTGACGTCAGTGGTGGGTAAATTAATGGAACGTATTCTTAGAGATGGTATATATAATTATGTGTATAGACAGGGTCTGATTAGGAACAGTCAACATGGATTTGTGCGTGGAAGGTCATGTTTGACAAATCATATTGAATTATTTGAAGAGGTTACGAGGAAAGTTGACGAGGGTAAAGCAGTGGATGTTGTCTATATGGACTTCAGTAAGAGCATTGACAAGGTTCCACACGGAATGTTAGTTAGGAAGGTTCAATCATTTGGTGTTAATATTGAAGTAGTAAAATGGATTCAACAGTGGCTGGCTGGGAGATGCCAGAGAATAGTGGTGGATAGCTGTTTGTCAGGTTGGAGGCCAGTGACAAGTAGTGTGCCTCAGGGATCTGTACTGGGTCCAATGTTGTTTGTCATATACATTAATGATCTGGATGATGGGGCGGTAAACAGGATTAGTAAATATGCAGATGATACTAAGGTAGGGGACGTTGTGGATAATGAAGTAGGTTTTCAAAGCTTGCGGAGAGATTTAGGCCAGTTAGAAGAGTGGGCTGAACGATGGCAGATGGAGTTTAATACTGATAAGTGTGAGGTGCTACATTTTGGTAGGAATAATCCAAATAGGACATACATGGTAAATGGTAGGGCATTGAAGAATGCAGTAGAACAGAATGATCTAGGAATAATGGTGCATAGTTCCCTGAAGGATAGGCTGGTGAAGAAAGCGTTTGGTGTGCTGGCCTTTGCAGTAGAGCAGAGTGGAGTTGGAGTCTATGGCTTCACATCCTTCCTGTAGTGAGGCTACAGTTGGAGGCTACCCTGTTGAAATAAAAGTGTTGCTCCTCCACCCTGTTGGTGGCCTCATTGTGGCACAAAAGGAGACCATGCACTGACATATTTGCTTTATTTGTCACATGTACATCAAAATGTAAAGTGAAATGTGTCCTTTTTGTCAACAATCAATACAGTCCGAGAGTGTGCTGGGGCAGCTCACAAGAGTCATCATGCTTCTGATACCAACAAATAAACTACACAGCAGAGACCACCATTTCCACCCTGCCCCTCTCCCGGATTGACAGTGTTTCTCTGCACCCTCAGCTCAGCACTTAATTCCATCTAACTCGCTGCAGTCCCCAAAGAAAGCCGGTTGCCCGAGATCCCGTTCATTACAGCACTTCATTAGTGACAAGCAGGTTCTGAATAAGAGCTAACTAACTCCTTTTTGTCTAACAGGGTTTAAGTGGCAACCCTGGGGGATATTCTATAAGTAGACAAAGAATGCTTTCATTTTCTGGGAAAATCCAAATCAAGAGAGAGAGAGAGTGTGTGTGTGTGTGAGTGTGTGTGTGTGTGTGTGTGTGTGTGTGTGTGTGTGTGTGTGTGTGTGTGTGTGTGTGTGAGTGTGTGTGTGTGTGTGTGTGTGTGTGTGTGTGTGTGAGTGTGTGTGTGTGTGTGTGTGTGTGTGTGTGTGTGTGTGTGTGTGTGAGTGTGTGTGTGTGTGTGTGTGTAAACTATTAACATGCCACTATCCAGATAACATTGTGATTTTTTTTACGTTATTTATTCATTTCTGGGATCTGGAAACTGCAGGTAATTGTGCCATTTATCACCCATTTTCAATTGTCCCTGAGCTCAAATAGTTCAGAAGAAGCCTGGTGTTAGGTACGCCAGCCTGGGTACAGATGAGAAATTTCCTGCCCTGAAGGACATAAGTGCCTAACAGGTTGTTTTACTGAAATGAGCTTTTATTGAGAAGAATCTTACATGTAAAAGTCCCCAGCAGCCATGGTGAGATTCAAACTGGGTCAGCGGCCCAGAGCTCTGACTGTTGGCCCAGTAATTACTCACTGGTAGTGCAGGGCGAGGTTTCACAGAGGCATTAGCCTTTAATATGCCCCTTTAGAGTGGAGCCCTGCACTTGTGGTTGACAAACCCAGTGCCAGAACTGAGGAAGCAGGGCTAGCGATGTGGAGGGAATAATGTGCTGCAGTGGGAGGGACAGACCTGTGGAGTAGTTGTACAAATAGGGGAACAGTCGTGATTTGCTTTATTGCATTTACTATTATTATTACTGATAATAGCAATAATTATTTTTCTCTCCTTTTATTTGCAGTTTGTTGCTTTCTTTCTGCACGTTGGTTGTTTGTCCATCGTGTTGTGTGCAGGTTTCCATTGATTCGATTGTGTTTCTTGTATTTACGGTGATTGCCAGCAAGAAAACAAATCTCAACGATGTGTATAGTGACATATGTATACTTCCCCGATAATAAATTTACTTTGAACTTTAAATCTGCCTTGAGCGTTGGCACAGAGACATTACTGAGGGGCAATTGCACTGTCAGCAAGACAGAGGTAAGGGAGAAACTACAGAGGGCTGTGCTTTAGGAAGGACCGTGCTGAGGAAGCTCTCCACTGTCCAGCAGGCCATCTTTGAATGAATATTGAACCAAGGGCTTAACTGCCGTCCCTGAGAGAGGTGAAACATCCAGGGGAATCACAGGCAAAGAGCAGTGAGGAGTTCCATCCGATAACCCAGTTTTCTTCACATCTCTTGCAGAATTGCTGCTCTGGAACACTATCTCACTTCTGTTTATGGCAACACGAGTGAATCTGCAGATGCCGGAAATAAATAAACACACAAAGTGCTGGCAGAACTCAGCAGGCCAAACAGCATCTATGGGAGGAGGTAGTGACGATGTTTCTGCTGAGTTCTGCCAGCATTTTGTGTTTTTATCTGTTTATGGGAACTTCTGTGCAACATTAAGATCATAAGACACAAGAGCAGAACTAAGCCATTTGGCCCATTGAGTCTCCTCAGTCATTTGATCATGGCTGGTTTATTTTCCTTCTTAACCCCAGTCTCCTGCCTTTCCCCCATAACTTTTGCTGCCCTGGTTAATCATGTACCTCTCAGCCTCTGCTTTAAACCACGTAAGCTTCAGTTACCGTGGTGACTGCACTTCACTGGCTGCAGAGAGTTTTGGGGTGTCCAGAAAGTGACGTGAAAGATGTCTTATGAATGAAATGTGTTCTTGAGCACTGGAACATTGCCTGGACAAGTAAGGATAGCCGGGACTGGAAGGAACAATGGTCAGTATGAGTGGCCCAGGTGTCGCTGAGCCGAGACATCGATGAGCACGTTGCAGGGGAAGCAGGTATACCGATGTCAGTGTATGAGAAGCTTAGCTTGGGTTAATAGACAATAGGTGCAGAAGTAGACCATTCAGCCCTCCGAGCCTGCACCGCCATTCTGAGATGGCTGACCATGGCTGATCATCTACTATCAATACCCGGTTCCTGCCTTGTCCCTATATCCCTTGATTCCCCTATCCATAAGATACCTATCTAGCTCCTTCTTGAAAGTGTCCACAGGATTGGCCTTCACTGCCTTCTGAGGCAGTGCATTCCACACTCCCACAACTCTCTGGGAGAGGAAGTTTTTCCTTAACTCTGTCCTAAATGACCTACCCCTTATTCTCAACCCATGCCCTCTGGTACTGGACTCTCCCAGCATCTGGAACATATTTCCTGCCTCTATCTTGTCCAATCCCTTAATAATCTTATATGTTGCAATCAGATAACCTCTCAATCTCCTTAATTCCAGTGTGTACAAGCCCAGTCTCTCTAACCTCTCTGCGTAAGACAGTCCGGACATCCCAGAAATTAACCTTGTGAATCTACGCTATACCTCCTCTACAGCCAGGATGTCCTTCCTTAACCCTGAAGACCAAAGGTGTACTCAATACTCCAGGTGTGGTCTCACCAGGGCCCTGTACAAATGCAAAAGGATTTCCTTGCTCTTGTACTCAATTCCCTTTGTAATAAAGGCCAACATTCCATTAGCCTTCTTCACTGCCTGCTGCACTTGCTCATTCACCTTCAGTGACTGATGAACAGATCTCTTTGTATTTCTCCCTTACCTAACTCTACACCATTCAGATAATAACCTGCCTTCCTGTTCTTACTCCCAAAGTGGATAACCTCACACTTATTCACATTAAACATCATCTGCCATGTGTTTGCCCACTCACTCAGCCTATCCAAGTCACCCTGAATTCTCCTAACATCCTCATCACATGTCACACTGCCACCCAGTTTAGTATCATCAGCAAACTTGCCGATGTTATTCTCAATGCCTTCATCTAAATCGTTGATGTAAATCGTAAACAGCTGTGGTCCCAATACCGAGCCCTGTGGCACCCCACTAGTCACCACCTGCCATTCCGAGAAACCCCCATTCACCGTTACCCTTTGCTTTCTATCTGCCAACCCGTTTTCTATCCATGTCAATATCTTCCCCCCAATGTCATGAGCTCTGATTTTACCCACCAATCTCCTATGTGGGACCTTCTCAAATGCCTTCTGAAAAATCAAGGTACACCACATCCACTGGATCTCCCTTGTCTAACTTCCTGGTTACATCCTCAAAACTCCAATAGATTAGTCAAGCATGATTTGCCCTTGGTAAATGCATGCTGGCTCGGCCCAATCCTATCATGGCTATCTAGATATGCCACTATTTCATCTTTAATAATGGACTCTAGCATCTTCCACACTACTGATATTAGACTGACAGGATGATAGTTCTCTGTTTTCTCCCTCCCTCCCTCCTTTCTTAAAAAGTGGGATAACATTAGCCATTCTCCAATCCTCAGGAAATGATCCTGAATCTAAGGAACATTGGAAAAAGATTACCAATGCATCCGCAATTTCCAGGGCAACTTCCTTTAGTACCCTAGGATGCAGACCATCTGGACCTGGGGATTTGTCAGCCTTCAGTCACCGTTTCCTTCCTAATGTCAATCTGTTTCATTTCCTCTGTTACCCTATGTCCTTGGCCCATCCATACATCTGGGAGATTGCTTGTGTCTTCCCTAGTGAAGACAGATCTAAAGTACTTATTAAATTCTTCTGCCATTTCTCTGTTTCCCATGACAATTTCACCCAATTCAAGTAGGATTCGAAACAACAGAAAGGTGGTGGGATATATTGTTGAGCCTTTGTGTGTCACAGATCTGGGAAGTTTGAATCACAGAGCACAGAGACACGAGTAGTGTGCGTGGTCAGGTTGTTGGGTTCAACAACATCCACAGAAACAGAGAAGAGCCCCAAAGAATGAAAGACAGTTCAATGTTAGAACCCCAAAGTTCCCCCCAGCCCTGGCTTCTCACGCATCAGCAGCAGCAAAGCAAAGACCCCCCTTCCCCAATGAGCATGATCCTCCATGGTTTTGCTGAAAGTGTCAACATAAATTGTGCAGGTAGTCTGCTGCCTTTCAAACAGATAGTAGTGAGTGACAAAGAACAGTGTGAATATCGCTGGATTTCTCAAGAGTTGGCAGAATGCTTCTCTCCTTCTCAACCTCACAGCAGAGAATCACCCTTCACACAGTTGATTAAAGTGATCCACAAAGATTTTGTCCTCAAGTAGTTTTAACCTCTGCCAAAGCCGCCAGGCAGGAGAAGGGGTCTCATTAACTCTGTTCTCTTTCAGACTCTGAGAGCAGGAAACGGACGGAATATCTGGGATTGCACGATGATCGGAAAGTGGTATTTCCTCCTCTCAGTTCTGCAAGGTACCAGCAACAGCAGCTCAGCTGATCAACTGTCAATGAGTTGGGGTGGAAATTAATTTTGATAGAGATTAGTGCTCCTTTAAAGCACCTTTAGTACTCCCACATTGCGGACATTCTGATTAGTGCTCCTTTAAAGCGCCTTTAGTACTCCCACATTGCGGACATTCTGATTAGTGCTCCTTTAATGCTCCTTTAGTACTCCCACATTGCAGACATTCTGATTAGTGCTCCCTTAAAGCTCCTTTAGTACTCCCACATTGCAGACATTCCGATTAGTGCTCCTTTAATGCTCCTTTAGTACTCCCACATTGCAGACATTCTGATTAGTGCTCCTTTAATGCTCCTTTAGTACTCCCACATTGCGGACATTCTGATTAGTGCTCCTTTGATGATCCTTTAGTACTCCCACATTGCAGACATTCTGATTAGTGCTCCTTTAATGCTCCTTTAGTACTCCCACATTGCGGACATTCTGATTAGTGCTCCTTTAAAGCTCCTTTAGTACTCCCACATTGTGGACATTCTGGTTAGTGCTCCTTTAAAGCTCCTTTAGTACTCCCACATTGCGGACATTCTGATTAGTGCTCCCTTAAAGCTCCTTTAGTACTCCCACATTGTGGACATTCTGATTAGTGCTCCTTTAAAGCTCGTTTAGTACTCACACATTATGGACATTCTGATTAGTGCTCCTTTAAAGCTCCTTTAGTACTCCCACATTGCGGACATTCTGATTAGTGCTCCCTTAAAGCTCCTTTAGTACTCCCACATTGTGGACATTCTGATTAGTGCTCCTTTAAAGCTCCTTTAGTACTCCCACATTGTGGACATTCTGGTTAGTGTTCCTTTAATGCTCCTTTAGTACTCCCACATTGCAGACATTCTGATTAGTGCTCCTTTAATGCTCCTTTAGTACTCCCACATTGCAGACATTCTGATTAGTGCTCCCTTAAAGCTCCTTTAGTACTCACACATTATGGACGTTCTGATTAGTGCTCCTTTAAAGCTCCTTTAGTACTCCCACATTGCGGACATTCTGGTTAGTGTTCCCTTAAAGCTCCTTTAGTACTCCCACATTGTGGACATTCTGGTTAGTGCTCCTTTAATGCTCCTTTAGTACTCCCACATTGTGGACATTCTGGTTAGTGCTCCTTTAAAGCTCCTTTAGTACTCCCACATTGCGGACATTCTGATTAGTGCTCCTTTAAAGCTCCTTTAGTACTCCCACATTGCGGACATACTGATTAGTGCTCCTTTGATGCTCCTTTAGTACTCCCACATTGCAGACATTCTGATTAGTGCTCCTTTGATGCTCCTTCAATACTCCCACATTGCGGACATACTGATTGTACAGAAATCCAATGGTACTTGGACCTACAGTTGTCCAGTGGACAGCTGTTAAGATGCAGTGCAGAATAGTCCCTCCTAGCCCTTTGAGCCATGCCACCCAGCAATCCCACAATTTAATCTTGTCTAATCAAGGGACAATTTACAATGATCTATGAACCAGTATGTCTTTGGACAGTGGGAGGACATGGTCACGGGGCGAATGTATAAACTTCTTACAGGCAGCAGCATGAATTGAACCCGGCTGGCTTGTACTGTAAAGCATCTTGTTGACCAATACACTATCGTGCTGCCTTATGTCGGGTCTCCAGATTTGCAGTGCTGATAGTAGAGTGTTGCTGGCATTGTCCTTGTGTCTGCATAACACTCCTTCAGTATAACCACCATGACTGGCCAGCTCTCCATCATTACTGCATAGTGCTCACCAAGAACTCTGCGGTACACGCCAACAGCAATGTAACTGTCAACACTGAGGATCTCCTTCAATACTGTCTTGTTGCTTAATATTCATACTCTCTCCTCAGCTGTCGTGTCAGAGGAATGGACAGCCAACATTCAACAAGAAGTTACAGTGCGGAAGGGCCTGTGTGCACACATTCAGTGTCGCTACAGCTATCCATCACGTCTGGCAAATGATCAACGGGTGGGAATCTGGTTTAACTCAAATGACCTGTTTTCACAGTCACAGATAGCCTTTCACTCCACGGATAGCAATCGTGTAATGCCAAGATATCACCATCGGACCCAGCTCTCTGGAAGCCTGAACGACAATGACTGTTCCCTGAATATAAACAATGTTACACAGGAAGATGAAGGTCCTTATCACTTCAGAATTGAATTTAAAGGTTCGGATTGCTATAGCTACTCCACCATAACACAACTACGTGTTGTAGGTAAGAGTTCTGTCTAATTATATAATGATAGACACTCAGCAGTCAGCGAGAAATAGCCAAACTCTGCTGCTTTCCCAGTCACACAATTCACAAATCAATAATGCAGAATGGGATTATCTGTGATGTTGCTGTGTCTCCATCAGTTTTAACACAATCTCCAAACTCACAGGCTATGCTATCAGGTTATCTCCTCCACGTTTCTCTATTATAAACTAAGATATGAATTGACAACATTTTTACAGCACCCATCATTTCCTCAGGATATCCGAGCCAGCTTCCCAGTGTGGTCTCCATTAATGCAGGTATGGGAACAGGCAGCTTCGGATTGGGGGTTCCATTAATACCGGTATGGGAACAGGCAACTTCCCAGTGTGGGTTCCATTAATACCAGTATGGGAAAAGGCAGCTTCCCAGCGTGGTCTCCATTAATGCTGGTATGGGAACAGGCAGCTTCCGATTGGGGGTTCCATTAATACCGGTATGGGAACAGGCAGCTTCCCAGTGTGGGCTCCATTTATACCGGTATGGGAACAGGCAGCTTCCCAGTGTGGGCTCCATTTATACCGGTATGGGAACAGGCAGCTTCCCAGTGTGGACTCCATTAATACCGGTATGGGAACAGGCAGCTTCCCAGTGTGGGCTCCATTTATACCGGTATGGGAACAGGCAGCTTCCCAGTGTGGGCTCCATTAATGCCGGTATGGGAACAGGCAGCTTCCCAGTGTGGGCTCCATTAATACCGGTATGGGAACAGGCAGCTTCCCAGTGTGTCTCCATTAATACCGGTCTGGGAACAGGCAGCTTCCCAGTGTGGGATCCATTAATACCGGTATGGGAACAGGCAGCTTCCCAGTGTGGGCTCCGTTAATACCGGTATGGGAACAGGCAGCTTCCCAGTGTGGGCTCCATTAATACCGGTATGGGAACAGGCAGCTTCCCAGTGTGGGCTCCGTTAATGCCGGTATGGGAACAGGCAGCTTCCCGGTGTGGGCTCCGTTAATACCGGTATGGGAACAGGCAGCTTCCCGGTGTGGGCTCCATTAATACCGGCATGCGAACAGGCAGCTTCCCAGTGTGGGCTCCATTAATGCCGGTATGGGAACAGGCAGCTTCCCAGTGTGGCTCCATTAATACCGGCATGGGAATAGGCAGCTTCCCAGTGTGGGTTCCAGTAATACCGGTATGGGAACAGGCAGCTTCCCAGTGTGGGCTCCATTAATACCGGTATGGGAACAGACAGCTTTCCAGTGTGGGCTCCGTTAATACCGGTATGGGAACAGGCAGCTTCCCAGTGTGGGCACCATTACTACCGGTATGGGAACAGGCAGCTTCCCAGTGTGGGCTCCATTAATACCGGTATGGAAACAGGCAGCTTCCCAGTGTGGGCTTCATTAATGCCGGTATGGGAACAGGCAGCTTCCCAGTGTGGGCTCCATTAATGCCGGTATGGGAACAGGCAGCTTCCCAGTGTGGGCTCCATTAATACCGGTATGGGAACAGGCAGCTTCCCAGTGTGGGCTCCATTAATACCGGTATGGGAACAGACAGCTTCCCAGTGTGGGCTCCATTAATACCGGTATGGGAACAGGCAGCTTCCCAGAGTGGGCTCCATTAATACCGGTATGGGAACAGACAGCTTCCCAGTGTGGGCTCCATTAATACCGGTATGGGAACAGGCAGCTTCCCAGTGTGGGCTCCATTAATACCGGTATGGGAACAGACAGCTTCCCAGTGTGGGCTCCATTAATACCGGTATGGGAACAGGCAGCTTCCCAGTGTGGGCTCCATTAATACCGGTATGGGAACAGACAGCTTCCCAGTGTGGGCTCCATTAATACCGGTATGGGAACAGGCAGCTTCCCAGTGTGGTTTCCATTAATACCGGTATGGGAACAGGCAGCTTCCCAGTGTGGGCTTCATTAATGCCGGTATGGGAACAGGCAGCTTCCCAGTGTGGGCTCCATTAATGCCGGTATGGGAACAGGCAGCTTCCCAGTGTGGGCTCCATTAATACCGGTATGGGAACAGGCAGCTTCCCAGTGTGGCTCCATTAATGCCGGTATGGGAACAGGCAGCTTCCCAGTGTGGTCTCCATTAATGCCGGTATGGGAACAGGCAGCTTCCCATTGGGGGTTCCATTAATGCCGGTATGGGAACAGGCAGCTTCCCATTGGGGGTTCCATTAATACCGGTATGGGAACAGGCAGCTTCCCAGAGTGGGCTCCATTAATACCGGTATGGGGACAGGCAGCTTCCCAGTGTGGGCTCCATTAATACCGGTATGGGAACAGGCAGCTTCCCAGTGTGGGCTCCATTAATGCCGGTATGGGAACAGGCAGCTTCCCAGTGTGGGCTCCATTAATACCGGTATGGGAACAGGCAGCTTCCCAATGAGGGCTCTACTAAGACCGGTATGTGAACAGGCAGCCTCCCAGTGTGGCTCCATTAATACCGGTATGGGAATAGGCAGCTTCCCAGTGTGGGTTCCAGTAATACCGGTATGGGAACAGGCAGCTTCCCAGTGTGGGCTCCATTAATACCGGTATGGGAACAGACAGCTTTCCAGTGTGGGCTCCGTAAATACCTGTATGGGAACAGGCAGCTTCCCAGTGTGGGCACCATTACTACCGGTATGGGAACAGGCAGCTTCCCAGTGTGGGCTTCATTAATGCCGGTATGGGAACAGGCAGCTTCCCAGTGTGGGCTCCATTAATGCCGGTGTGGGAACAGGCAGCTTCCCAGTGTGGGCTCCATTAATACCGGTATGGGAACAGGCAGCTTCCCAGTGTGGGCTCCATTAATGCCGGTATGGGAACAGGCAGCTTCCCAGTGTGGGCTCCATTAATACCGGTATGGGAACAGGCAGCTTCCCAGTGTGGGCACCATTAATACCGGTATGGGAACAGGCAGCTTCCCAGTGTGGGCTCCATTAATACCGGTATGGGAACAGGCAGCTTCCCAGTGTGGGCTCCATTAATGCCGGTATGGGAACAGGCAGCTTCCCAGTGTGGGCTCCATTAATACCGGTATGGGAACATGCAGCTTGCCAGTGTGGGCTTCATTAATGCCGGTATGCGAACAGGCAGCTTCCCAGTGTGGGCTCCATTAATACCGGTATGGGAACAGTCAGCTTCCCAGTGTGGGCTCCATTTATACCGGTATGGGAACAGGCATCTTCCCAGTGTGGACTCCATTAATACAGGTATGGGAACAGGCAGCTACCCAGTGTGGGCTCCATTAATACCGGTATGGGAACAGGCAGCTTCCCAGTGTGGGCTCCATTTATACCGGTATGGGAACAGGCAGCTTCCCAGTGTGGACTCCATTAATACCGGTATGGGAACAGGCAGCTTCCCAGTGTGGGCTCCATTAATACCGGTATGGGAACAGGCAGCTTCCCAGTGTGGGCTCCATTAATACCGGTATGGGAACAGGCAGCTTCCCAGTGTGGCTCCATTAATACCGGTATGGGAACAGGCAGCTTCCCAGTGTGGCTCCATTAATACCAGTATGGGAATAGGCAGCTTCCCAGTGTGGGTTCCAGTAATACCGGTATGGGAACAGGCAGCTTCCCAGTGTGGGCTCCATTAATACCGGTATGGGAACAGACAGCTTTCCAGTGTGGGCTCCGTTAATACCGGTATGGGAACAGGCAGCTTCCCAGTGTGGGCACCATTACTACCGGTATGGGAACAGGCAGCTTCCCAGTGTGGGTTCCATTAATGCCGGTATGGGAACAGGCAGCTTCCCATTGGGGGTTCCATTAATACCGGTATGGGAACAGGCAGCTTCCCAGAGTGGGCTCCATTAATACCGGTATGGGGACAGGCAGCTTCCCAGTGTGGGCTCCATTAATACCGGTATGGGAACAGGCAGCTTCCCAGTGTGGGCTCCATTAATGCCGGTATGGGAACAGGCAGCTTCCCAGTGTGGGCTCCATTAATACCGGTATGGGAACAGGCAGCTTCCCAATGAGGGCTCTACTAAGACCGGTATGTGAACAGGCAGCCTCCCAGTGTGGCTCCATTAATACCGGTATGGGAACAGGCAGCTTCCCAGAGTGGGCTCCATTAATACCGGTACGGGAACAGGCAGCTTTCCAGTGTGGGCTCCGTAAATACCTGTATGGGAACAGGCAGCTTCCCAGTGTGGGCACCATTACTACCGGTATGGGAACAGGCAGCTTCCCAGTGTGGGCTTCATTAATGCCGGTATGGGAACAGGCAGCTTCCCAGTGTGGGCTCCATTAATGCCGGTGTGGGAACAGGCAGCTTCCCAGTGTGGGCTCCATTAATACCGGTATGGGAACAGGCAGCTTCCCAGTGTGGGCTCCATTAATGCCGGTATGGGAACAGGCAGCTTCCCAGTGTGGGCTCCATTAATACCGGTATGGGAACAGGCAGCTTCCCAGTGTGGGCACCATTAATACCGGTATGGGAACAGGCAGCTTCCCAGTGTGGGCTCCATTAATACCGGTATGGGAACAGGCAGCTTCCCAGTGTGGGCTTCATTAATGCCGGTATGCGAACAGGCAGCTTCCCAGTGTGGGCTCCATTAATACCGGTATGGGAACAGTCAGCTTCCCAGTGTGGGCTCCATTTATACCGGTATGGGAACAGGCATCTTCCCAGTGTGGACTCCATTAATACAGGTATGGGAACAGGCAGCTACCCAGTGTGGGCTCCATTAATACCGGTATGGGAACAGGCAGCTTCCCAGTGTGGGCTCCATTTATACCGGTATGGGAACAGGCAGCTTCCCAGTGTGGACTCCATTAATACCGGTATGGGAACAGGCAGCTTCCCAGTGTGGGCTCCATTAATACCGGTATGGGAACAGGCAGCTTCCCAGTGTGGGCTCCATTAATACCGGTATGGGAACAGGCAGCTTCCCAGTGTGGCTCCATTAATACCGGTATGGGAACAGGCAGCTTCCCAGTGTGGCTCCATTAATACCGGTATGGGAACAGGCAGCTTCCCAGTGTGGGCTTCATTAATGCCGGTATGGGAACAGGCAGCTTCCCAGTGTGGGCTCCATTAATGCCGGTATGGGAACAGGCAGCTTCCCAGTGTGGGCTCCATTAATACCGGTATGGGAACAGGCAGCTTCCCAATGAGGGCTCTATTAATACCGGTATGGGAACAGGCAGCTTCCCAGTGTGGCTCCATTAATACCGGTATGGGAATAGGCAGCTTCCCAGTGTGGGTTCCAGTAATACCGGTATGGGAACAGGCAGCTTCCCAGTGTGGGCTCCATCAATACTGGTATGGGAACAGACAGCTTCCCAGTGTGGGCTCCATTAATGCCGGTATGGGAACAGGCAGCTTCCCATTGGGGGTTCCATTAATGCCGGTATGGGAACAGGCAGCTTCCCATTGGGGGTTCCATTAATACCGGTATGGGAGCAGGCAGCTTCCCAGAGTGGGCTCCATTAATACCGGTATGGGGACAGACAGCTTCCCACTGTGGGCTCCATTAATACCGGAATGGGAACAGGCAGTTTCCCAGTGTGGGCTCCATTAATACCGGTATGTGAACAGGCAGCTTCCCAGTGTGTCTCCATTAATACCGGTATGGGAACAGGCAGCTTCCCAGTGTGGCTCCATTAATACCGGTATGGGGACAGACAGCTTCCCAGTGTGGGCTCTATTAATACCGGTATGGGAACAGGCAGCTTCCCAGTGTGGCTCCATTAATACCGGTATGGGAATAGGCAGCTTCCCAGTGTGGGTTCCAGTAATACCGGTATGGGGACAGACAGCTTCCCAGTGTGGGCTCTATTAATACCGGTATGGGAACAGACAGCTTTCCAGTGTGGGCTCCGTTAATACCGGTATGGGAACAGGCAGCTTCCCATTGGGGGTTCCATTAATGCCGGTATGGGAACAGGCAGCTTCCCATTGGGGGTTCCATTAATACCGGTATGGGAACAGGCAGCTTCCCAGAGTGGGCTCCATTAATACCAGTATGGGGACAGACAGCTTCCCAGTGTGGGCTCCATTAATACCGGAATGGGAACAGGCAGTTTCCCAGTGTGGGCTCCATTAATACCGGTATGGGAATAGGCAGCTTCCCAGTGTGGGTTCCAGTAATACCGGTATGGGGACAGAGAGCTTCCCAGTGTGGTCTCTATTAATACCGGTATGGGAACAGACAGCTTTCCAGTGTGGGCTCCGTTAATACCGGTATGGGAACAGGCAGCTTCCCAGTGTGGGCACCATTACTACCGGTATGGGAACAGGCAGCTTCCCAGTGTGGGCTTCATTAATGCCTGTATGGGAACAGGCAGCTTCCCAGTGTGGGCTCCATTAATGCCGGTATGGGAACAGGCAGCTTCCCAGTGTGGGCTCCATTAATACCGGTATGGGAACAGGCAGCTTCCCAATGAGGGCTCTATTAATACCGGTATGGGATCAGGCAGCTTCCCAGTGTGGCTCCATGAATACCGGTATGGGAACAGGCAGCTTCCCAGTGTGGGCTCCATTAATGCCGGTATGGGAACAGGCAGCTTCCCAGTGTGGTCTCCATTAATGCCGGTATGGGAACAGGCAGCTTCCCATTGGGGGTTCCATTAATGCCGGTATGGGAACAGGCAGCTTCCCATTGGGGGTTCCATTAATACCGGTATGGGAACAGGCAGCTTCCCAGAGTGGGCTCCATTAATACCGGTATGGGGACAGACAGCTTCCCAGTGTGGGCTCCATTAATACCGGAATGGGAACAGGCAGTTTCCCAGTGTGGGCTCCATTAATACCAGTATGGGGACAGACAGCTTCCCAGAGTGGGCTCCATTAATACCGGTATGGGGACAGACAGCTTCCCAGTGTGGGCTCCATTAATACCGGAATGGGAACAGGCAGTTTCCCAGTGTGGGCTCCATTAATACCGGTATGTGAACAGGCAGCTTCCCAGTGTGTCTCCATTAATACCGGTATGGGAACAGGCAGCTTCCCAGTGTGGCTCCATTAATACCGGTATGGGAATTGGCAGCTTCCCAGTGTGGGTTCCAGTAATACCGGTATGGGGACAGACAGCTTCCCAGTGTGGGCTCTATTAATACCGGTATGGGAACAGACAGCTTTCCAGTGTGGGCTCCGTTAATACCGGTATGGGAACAGGCAGCTTCCCATTGGGGGTTCCATTAATGCCGGTATGGGAACAGGCAGCTTCCCATTGGGGGTTCCATTAATACCGGTATGGGAACAGGCAGCTTCCCAGAGTGGGCTCCATTAATACCAGTATGGGGACAGACAGCTTCCCAGTGTGGGCTCCATTAATACCGGAATGGGAACAGGCAGTTTCCCAGTGTGGGCTCCATTAATACCGGTATGGGAACAGGCAGCTTCCCAGTGTGGGCTCCATTAATACCGGTATGGGAACAGGCAGCTTCCCAGTGTGGGCTCCATTAATACCAGTATGGGGACAGACAGCTTCCCAGTGTGGGCTCCATTAATACCGGTATGGGAACAGGCAGCTTCCCAGTGTGGGCTCCATTAATACCGGTATGGGAACAGGCAGCTTCCCAATGAGGGCTCTGCTAATACCGGTATGTGAACAGGCAGCTTCCCAGTGTGTCTCCATTAATGCCAATATGGGAACAGGCAGCTTCCCAGTGTGGGCTCCATTAATACCGGTATGGGAATAGGCAGCTTCCCAGTGTGGGTTCCAGTAATACCGGTATGGGGACAGAGAGCTTCCCAGTGTGGTCTCTATTAATACCGGTATGGGAACAGACAGCTTTCCAGTGTGGGCTCCGTTAATACCGGTATGGGAACAGGCAGCTTCCCAGTGTGGGCACCATTACTACCGGTATGGGAACAGGCAGCTTCCCAGTGTGGGCTTCATTAATGCCGGTATGGGAACAGGCAGCTTCCCAGTGTGGGCTCCATTAATGCCGGTATGGGAACAGGCAGCTTCCCAGTGTGGGCTCCATTAATACCGGTATGGGAACAGGCAGCTTCCCAATGAGGGCTCTATTAATACCGGTATGGGATCAGGCAGCTTCCCAGTGTGGCTCCATTAATACCGGTATGGGAACAGGCAGCTTCCCAGTGTGGGCTCCATTAATGCCGGTATGGGAACAGGCAGCTTCCCAGTGTGGTCTCCATTAATGCCGGTATGGGAACAGGCAGCTTCCCATTGGGGGTTCCATTAATGCCGGTATGGGAACAGGCAGCTTCCCATTGGGGGTTCCATTAATACCGGTATGGGAACAGGCAGCTTCCCAGAGTGGGCTCCATTAATACCGGTATCGGGACAGACAGCTTCCCAGTGTGGGCTCCATTAATACCGGAATGGGAACAGGCAGTTTCCCAGTGTGGGCTCCATTAATACTGGTATGGGAACAGGCAGCTTCCCAGTGTGGGCTCCATTAATACCGGTATGGGAACAGGCAGCTTCCCAATGAGGGCTCTGCTAATACCGGTATGTGAACAGGCAGCTTCCCAGTGTGTCTCCATTAATACCGGTATGGGAACAGGCAGCTTCCCAGTGTGGGATCCATTAATACCGGTATGGGAACAGGCAGCTTCCCAGTGTGGGCTCCGTTAATACCGGTATGGGAACATGCAGCTTCCCTGTGTGGGCTCCATTAATACCGGTATGGGAACAGGCTGCTTCCCAGTGTGGGCTCCGTTAATGCCGGTATGGGAAAAGGCAGCTTCCCAGTGTGGGCTCCATTAATACCGGTATGGGAACAGGCAGCTTCCCGGTGTGGGCTCCATTAATGCCGGTATGGGAACAGGCAGCTTCCCAGTGTGGGCTCCATTAGTACCGGTATGGGAACAGGCAGCTTCCCAGTGTGGGCTCCATTAATACCGGTATGGGAACAGGCAGCATCCCGGTGTGGGCTCCATTAATACCGGCATGGGAACAGGCAGCTTCCCAATGTGGGCTCCATTAATACCGGTATGGGAACAGGCAGCTTCCCAGTGAGGGCTCTATTAATACCGGTATGTGAACAGGCAGCTTCCCAGTGTGGCTCCATTAATACCGGCATGGGAATAGGCAGCTTCCCAGTGTGGGTTCCAGTAATACCGGTATGGGAACAGGCAGCTTCCCAGTGTGGGCTCCATTAATACCGGTATGGGAACAGACAGCTTCCCAGTGTGGGCTCCATTAATACCGGTATGGGAACAGGCAGCTTTCCAGTGTGGGGTCCATTAGTGCCGGTATGGGAGCATCAAACAAATTAGTGAAGAAATGCAGAGGGTCAAGTAGCTTGTGTGGCAGGAAAGAAATTTTTAACATTTCTAGTCAAAAGCCTTCAATATTCTGTGCACTTCACAGCTCAATTTCCTGTCTATGACCAAACTTAGCAACCCATCTTGCAATCATCATTTTTAAAGTTGAATTAAAAGATAAGTCCCAGCACATCACACATTACCATCTAGACAAAATGACCTGTTCATGCTAATACAGTCACTGGGCACTAACCACAGAAACTGTCCATTTCCTTCACCATGTGTCTCGTCACACCAATCTGCTCTGTAATACAGCTGTCTGTTCTCTCAACAATTAACTTATCCAATCCTCCCTTATAAGCTGCAATTCAGACCCCATACACCACTTCCATCAACATCTCGTTCCACACTCACACCACCCTCTGAGTGAAGATGTTCTTCTTCAGATTCCTCTTAAATATTTCACATTTCACCCTGAAGCTATGGCCTCTAGTTGCAGTCTCACCCAACCAGAAAGCACCCGATCTACATCCCTCATTACATTGTGTACGTCCATATGATCTCCCCTTATTCTCCTGCATTCCACGGAATAAAGTTCAGGAGGTCCACAAGTCCTGTCGATTTTCTCTGCATTAGTTCAAACTTATTGATAGATTTTCTATATTGTTTTATTGGTTGGCTTGTTTTACACAAAACAACATTAAGTTTGTTGGTTTATATTACATTATATTATATATTATATTACATAATTGGATCTTCCCAGCCTCTTCAAAAAAGGCCCACGAAGAGCAGTGCGAGCTGCCTTAATGACTATTGTCCAGTAGGTGATGAAATGCTTTGAGAGTTTGGTTATGGTGGAATCAGCTCTGCCTCAGCCAGGACAGAGACTCTCTGCAATTTACCCATCACCACAGCAGGTCTATGGCAGGAATGATCTCAGAGTCTCTTCACATGGTCTTCGCTCTCCTGGACAATGCATACACCTCTGTCGCAATGCTTTTATGTTGGCAATAGCTTAGTGTTTAACGCCGCAATTCACACAGTTCTGATCGATAAGCTACAGAACCTGGGCTTCTCTCCCTTTCTCTGCAATTGGATTCTCGGCCACAATTTGTGCGGATTTCTAATAATACCTCCTCCTCACTGGCCCACCCCAAGTGGTGTGTGTTTATCCCACTGCTCTTCCCTCTCTACACTCATGACAGTGTGGTTCAAATGCCATTGATAAATTTGCTGATGATGCTACCATTGTTCCTGGAATCTCAGATGGAGACAGGAGTGAAGTATGTTAGCTAGTTGAGTGGTGTCATAGCAACAACCTTGCACACTCAATGTCAGTGAGATGAAAGAGCTGATTATGAAGGGTAAGAGGAGGGAACATGAACCAATCCTCAGGAAGGATCAGAGTGGAGAGAGAGAGAGAGCAACTTCAGGTTCCTGGGTTTCATGATCTCAGAGGATCTAACCTGGTCCCAATGTATGGATGCAGCTATGAAGAAAGCAAGACAGTGGCTATATTTCATTAGGAGTTGAAGAGATTTGGGTTGTCACCTAAACCACTCAATTTCTCTGGATATACCATGGGAAGCATTCTGACAGGCCTCATCACTGGTTGGGGGTGGGGTGGGGTGGGGTGCTACTGTACAGGACCGAGAGGACCTACAGGAAGTTGTAATATTAGTCAGCTCCATCTTGGGTACTAGCCTCCGTAATCCAAGATGTCTTCAAGGAGTGGTGCCTCAGAAAGGTGGCATCCATTATGAAGGACCCATCACCCGAGGCATGCCCTCTTATTGTTACTGTCAGGAAGGAGGTACAGAAGCCTGAAGGCACACACACAGTGATACAGGAACAGCTTCTTCCCCTCTGCCATCCAATTCCTAAAGGGACATTGAGCCCAAGAATATACATACATAAATAAATAAATAAATAAATAGGTAAATATGTGTGTGTGTGTTTGTATATATACACACACACACACACACGCACACACGCACACACACATGCACACACACACACACGCACATACACACACACACACACACACGCACACACGCACACACACACGCACGCACGCACGCACGCACGCACGCACGCACACACACACACACACACACACACACACACACGCGCGCACACACACACTTATTATGTTATGTATTTCATAGTAATGCTGCTACTAAGTTAACAAATTTCATGACTCATGCCGGTGACATAAGCCTGATTCTGATTGTTAAATTGCTTCTCCTTTGCCAACGAAGATCATAATGAATGAGAATATCTGCCTCCGGTGTTTCCAAGCTTCCTGCAGTTTCTCAATGTCACAGTCACAGTTCAAACACTGCCTAAACCTGAAAGCACGTACACCGACCGGTCTGCAGCTGTTGTCAGACTCCGGAATGATAAGATGGACTGTTGACCTCAGTTCGCTTTGTTTTGATCCTGCAGTTACGGTTATTTACTAGCACTGCACTTTCTCTGTAACGGTTGCTCTTTATTCTGCATTGTTATATTTTTGTCTTGTTCACCCTCTGAGCACTGTGTAATGATTTTCTCTGAATATACAAGCTTTTCACATGTGACAATAATAAACCAACACTATGTACGTTCAACTGCAGGGCCTTTAGCCTTGTGTAACTCTGTCATTTCCTGCCACAATCTGTTCAGCCTTTTCCATGTAAGTACATTTGTTTTGTGACACCTGCGCGAGTGCCAACAGCTGTCCGTCGTTTTAAGTTTTTCTAGTCTGTAACTACACAAACGCGCACTTTTATGGTGAGATTTGACACCAAACATGTCGCTTGTTTTCAGTTGATGTGTCCTGCGCATGCGCAGGAGGAGGAGATTCACCGAAATCTCCGTTTCAGTGTGGATAGAGGTATTTTCAAAAATGCATAGTGTGGACGCCTATCGTTTTTACGCGAAACCGGTGTTTTCAAACATATCCGGTCTAGTGTGTTTGTAGCCTCAGCTTTGTCTGTTGAAGGTGCTCAGGCTAAATGTGAGAGGGAAACTCAGGAATCTCCCTAGCTCCAGGGCAATAGGACCGTACAATTCTGTGAAGATTCAAGGTTCACACACAAAATGCTGGTGGAACACAGCAGGCCAGGCAGCATCTATAGGGAGAAGCACTGTCAAAGGGTCTTGGCCCGAAACGTCAACAGTGCTTCTCCCTATAGATACTGCCTGGACTGCTGCGTTCCACCAGCATTTTGTGTGTGAACCTTGAATTTCCAGCATCTGCAGATTTCCTCGTGTTTGTTTTTAAAATTCAAGGTTGACAAGTCTGTCAGTTCTGATGCATCTCATCCTTGGGGTTTAACAGCAGAAAGCTGTCATTTTGGTTTTAATTTTCCACAGTTCATTGACTTTGGGACAGGTTGCAAAGGTTTTTTTTTCAAACAAGAAGAAAGACAGTGGGAGGCTACGCATTAGGGAAAATAGTGGAAGCTATTGTTGAAGATATTACCGACAGAGCATTGACTGGATAACAATGTAAATGGGATTTTTACTGTTTGACAAGATAGAAAGGCAAGAGTACACAGGGATAGGTAATGGAAACAAAGATATGGGTGCAAATCTTTCAAAAGACTCCAAAGAAGGAAATTAACCTCTGAACAGGAGGCCACAAAGCATAAAGATACAGGCAAAGTGTGGTGAATAGTGTAAACCTTGGGAAACAAAATAGACACCAGCACAGCACAAAAACAAGCCCTTGCCCCACCAAGTCCATGCTAAACTATGATTCTGCCTATTCCCATTGGCCTGCACTTGGCCCATCACCCTCCATACCAGTCCCATTCATGGACATCCATACTTCTCTTAAATGTTCACATCCACTACTTCTGCTGGTAGTTCATTCCTCGGACTGAAGAAATATGCCCTCTTCCTCTTAGGTGTTTCACCTTTCACCTTTAACATACGATATCTACTTCTAGTCTCACCCACAGTCAGTGAAGAAAGCCCTCCATTTAACCTCTCTATAACCCTCATAATTTATACTTCCGCAAATTTCCCCTCATCCTCTTACATTCCACGGAATCAAGTCCTACCCTATTCAGCCTTTCACTACAACTCAGGTCCTCAGGTCCTGGCAACATAAGACACAGGAGCAGAATTATCTGGCCCATTGAGTCTGCTCCTCCATTTAATCATGGCCAATCCTTTGTTCCCCTCCTCAACCGCATTCTGCAGCCTGCTCCCTGTAACTTTTGATGCTGTTTCCAATAAGAACCTATCAATCTCTGCCTTAAATACACCCAACAACTTGGCTTCCACAGCTGCCTGTGGGAACAAATTCCACATATTCACAACCCTTTGGCTCAAGTCTGTTTTAAATGGATGCCCCTCTATCCTGAGGCTGTGCCCTCTTGTCCTAGACTCCCCCATCATGGGAAACATCCTTTCCGCATCTACTCTGTCTAGGTCTTTCAACATTCAAAAGGTTTCAATCAGATCCCCCCTCATTCTTCTAAATTCCAGCAAGCACGGACTCAAAGCCATGAAACGTTCTTCATATGATAACACTTTCATTCCTGGAATCATCCTTATGAACCGCCTCTGAACCCTCTCCAATGCCAACACATCTTTTCTGAGATGAGGAAACAAGAACTGTTCACAATACTCAAACTGAAGCTTCACCAGTGCCTGATAAAGCCTCAGCATCACATACTTGCTCTTGAATTCAAGACCTCTTCAAATGAATGCCAACTTGGCATTTGCCTTCCTCACCATTGACTTAACCTGCAAGTTAGGTGTTCTGCACAAGCTCTCCCAAATCCCTTTGCATCTCAGATTTTTGGATTTTCTGCCTGTCTAAAAAATAGCCTGCACATTTAATTTTAATTCCGAAGTGCATGACCATGCATCTTCCAACACTGTATTTCTTTTGTCACTTTCTTGCCCATTCTCCTAATCTGTCTAAGTCCTTCTGCAACCCATCTGTTTCCTCAACATTGCTCCTCCACCGATCCTTGTAACATCTGGAAATGCAGCAACAAAGCCACCCGTCCCCAGAACCTACCCATTGCTGTACAGCAGAAAAAGAAGCCGTCCCTGCCCAACACCACTCGTCACTGGCAGCCAACCTTTCATTCCCACTCGCTGCCTCCTACCAATCAGCCAGTTCTGTAACCGTGTCAGTAACTTTCCTGTCATACCATGGGCTCACATAAGAGCAGGAGAGTAGGACAACTTGAGCCCATCTGGCACGTCAAGCCTGATCTACCATTCAATAAGATCATGGCTGATCTGACCATGGACTCATCTCCACCTACCTGCCTTCTACCCATAACCTTTAAATATATGCAAAAATCAATTCAACGCTGTCTTAAATGCATCTACTGAGGTAGCCTCCACTGCTTCATTGTGCAGAAAATTACACAGAGTCTCCACTCTTTGGGAAAAGCAAATCCTCATCATCTCTGTCCTAAATTTACTCTCCCGAATCTTGAGGCTATGTCCCCTAGTTCTAGTCTCATCTACCAGTGAAAAAAACTTTCCTGCCTCTGTCTTATCTATCCCTTTATAATTTTAAATGCTTCTATAAGATCTCGTCTTTCATCTGAATTCTGGCAAGTACAGACCCAGGTGACTCAGTCTCTCCTCATAGTCTAACCCCCTCATCTGTGCAATCAATCTGGTGAACTACCTCTGCACTGCCTCCAAAGCTTGTATATCCTTCCTCAACTAAGGAGACCAGAACTGCACGCAGTACTCCAGACACAGCCTCACCAGTACCCTGTACAGTGGCAGCATAATCTCCCTGCCCCACAAGCACTCCCAAGTCCCTCATCTCATTTACCAACATCGACACATAGAAACATCGAAAACCTCCAGCACAAATGCTGTGCCGGACATGTACGTACTTTAGAAATTACCTAGGTTTACCCATAGCCCTCAGTTTTTTAAGGTCCATGTACCTATCCAGGAGTCTCTTAAAAGACCCTATTGTTTCTGCCTCCACCACCGTTGCCAGCAGCCATTTCCATGCACTCACCACCTTCTGTATACAAACACTTACTCCTGACTTCTCCTCTGTACCTACTTCCAAGCACCTTAAAACTGTGTCCTCTCATGCTAGCCATTTCAGCCCTGGGAAAAAGCCTCTGACTATCCACACGATCAATGCCCCTCATCATTTTATACTCCTCTATCCGGTTACCTCTCATCTTCCATCGCTCCAAGGAGAAAAGGCCGAGTTCACTCAACCTATTCTCATAAGGCATGCTCCCCAATCCAGGCAGGATCCTTGTAAATCTCCTCTCCACCCTTCCTATGGCTTCCACATCCTTCCTGTAGTGAGGTGACCAGAACTGAGCACAGTTCTCCAAGTGGGGTCTGACCAGGGTTCCCAGTAGCTGCAACATTACCTCTCGGCTCCTAAACTCAATTCCACGTTTAATGAAGGCCAATACACTGTATGCCTGCTTAACCACAGAGTCAACCTATGCAACTGCTTTGAGTGTCCTATGGACTCGGACCCCAAGATGCTTCTGATTCTCCATTGCTGAAGTCTTACCATTAATGCTATATTCTGCGATCATATTTGACCTACCAAAATGAACCACCTCACACTTATCTGGGTTGAACTCCATCTGTTACTTTTCAACCCAGTTTTGCATCCTATCAGAGTCCCACTGTCACCTCTGTCAGCCCTCCACACTATCTACAACACCCCCAACCTTTCTGACATTAGCAAATTGACTAACCCATCCCTTCACTTCCTCATCCAATCATTTATTAAAATCACGAAGAGTAAGGGTCCCAGAACAGATCCCTGAGGTACTCCACTGGTGACCGACCTCCATGCAGACTATGACCCGTCGACAACCACTCTTTGCCTTCAGCGGGCAAGCCAGTTCTGGATCCACAAAGCAATGTTCCCTTGGATCCCATGCTATGCCTCCTTACTTTCTCAATTAGCCTTGCATGGGGTACCTTATCAAATGCCTTGCTGAAATCCATATACACCACATCTACGGCTCTTCCTTCATCAATGTGTTTAGTCACGTCCTCAGAAAATTCAATCAGGCTCGTAAGGCACGACCTGCCTTTGACAAAGCCATGCTGACTATTCATAATCATATTATGCCTCTCCAAATGTTCATGAATTCTGCCTCTCAGGATCTTCTCCATCAACTTACCAACCACTGAAGTAAGATTCACTGGTCTATAATTTCCTGGACTATCTCTACTCCCTTTCTTGAATAAGGGAATGATATCTGCAACCCTCCAATCCTGCAGAATCCCATTGACTAATCATTGCCAGAGGCTCAGCAATCTCCTCCCTCACTTCCCACAGTAGCCTGGGGTACATCTTGTCCAGTCCCAGTGACTTATCCAACTTGATGTTTTCCAAAAGCTCCAGCACATCCTCTTTCTTTCAAGCACTTTAATCTGCTAACCTACAATCACCAAGATCCTTTTCCGTAGTGAATACTGAAGCAAAGTATTCATCAAGTACCTCTGCCATTTCCTCCGGTTCCATACACACTTTCCCGCTGTCACACTTGATTGATCCTATTATCTCATGTCTTATTCTCTTGCTCTTCACATACTTGTAGAATGCCTTGTACTCCATCTTCCAGACATTTGCTCCCTCACTTAACCTATCTATAGGTGTCTGTAGACTCTCCATGTCCTCTGCACAATTTGCTTTCCCATTCAATTTCGTGTCATCAGCAAACTTAGATACATTACACTCGGTCCCTCTTGCAGATCGTGAACAGTTGTGGGCCAGCACTGACCACTGTAGCACACCACTCACCACTGATTGCCAAACAGGGTAACACCCAACTCTCTGCTTTTTATTGGTTAACCAATCCTCTGTCCATGCTAATACATCACCCCGACTCTCTGCACCTTTAGCTTATAGATCGGTCATTTATGTGGCCCTTCGTCAAAAGCCTTTTTGAAATCCAAGTAAATGACACAAAAGGCAAACACGAGGAAATCTGCAGATGCTGGAAATTCAAGCAACACACACAAATTGATGGTGGAACGCAGCAGGCCAGGCAGCAACTATTGTGAATTGATAGGATATGATAGGATTTTCCCCTCCTCCTCCTACATTCAAATCTCTTACTATCTTTCCTTTCAGTTAATCCTGACGAAGGGTCTCGGCCCAAAACGTCGACCTTGTCCAGCTTTAGGCCCACAAGTTTTCTCAACACAACCTCTTTAGTGATAGCTACTGTATCAAGGTCCTCAGCTCCCATCACTTCCATAACATCTCTCTTTGATGTGTCCTCCACCGTGAAGACTGACACAAAAGTCATTCAAAGCCTCAGCCATTTCCTCATTACCCAATATCAATTCCCCCTTCTCATCCCCCAAGGCCCTACATTCACTTTACCCACCCTTTTTCCACTTTATATAATTATAAAAACTTTTACTAATCGCTTTTATGTTTTATGCTAGTTTATTTTCATTACCTTCTCTTTCTTTATTGCTCAGTTGGTGGTACTTTGTTGCTTTTTAAAGTTTTCGCAGTCTTCCAGTTTCTCACTACTGTTGGCAACTTTGTACACACCAGCTTTTAGTTTGATGCCTTCCTTTATTTTGTTACTTACCCAAGGCTGGCTCTCCCCACCATACTGTCCTTGCTTATAACTGGAATGTACTTCTGTTGAGCACCAAGAAAAATCTGTTTGAAAGCCTTCCACTGTTCCTGAACCATTCCACCATACAGACTGTGTTCCTAATCTACCCTGTCCAATTCCTCCCTCAACCTCCCTTGTTTAGGCATAATACACTGCTTTTAGATCAACCTATTGCACCCTCCATATGTATGAGAAACTGTGATCACTCTTTCCAAGAGGATCCCTAACTATAAGTTGCTAATTTTACTTGTCTCATTGCACAGGACTGGATCTAAGATAACACGTTCCCTTGCAGGTTCAGTAACACGCTGTACCAGAAAGCCATCACGGACCCATTCTATGAAGTCCTCCTCAAGACTGCCTCGACCAACTTGATTCACCCAATCTGTGTGCAAGTTAAAGTCCTCCACAATAACTGCTGTTCCATTCTTAAATGCCTCAGATATTTCTCGGTTTATTGCCCGTCCCACTGTAATGTTATCATTTGGTGGCCTACTGACAACTCACATCAGTGATTTTTTTTCTCCCATACTATTCCTAAACTCAACCCAGATGGATTCAATATTTTGCTCCTTAGACCTCATGATACCTCTGTCGCCCTGATCTCATCCTTAATTAAAAGAGTGCTTCCCCACCTCCCTTACCTTCCTACCTATCCTTCCGTATTACCTGACATCCTTGGATATTTAACTCCCAGTCCTCTCCACCTCTTTGTACTTCATGCCACAAGTTCACTGACCTTGTTGTGAAAACGACGGGCATTCAGATGAAGTGCCCTTACACTCTTTGTGCTTTTAAAACCTTGTAACCTTTGTCTGCACTTTTCTACACTTTATCTACACTTTCCTGTTTTACTTTATCCATACTTCTCCAATCTGTTGAAACCACCCCTCTCCTATTTAGTTTAAAGCCCTACCCACAGTCCTAGTTATGCAACTTGCCAGGATCCAGGTCCCATCATGGTTCAAGTGGAGCCTGTCCCATTGGAACAGTTCCCTCCTTCCCCAATATTGGTGCCATTTCTCCATGAATTCAAACCCACTTCTCCCACACCAATCCTTCAGCCACACATTTAACTCTCTAAACTTCTTGACCCTGCGTCAATTTGCATGATTCAGGTAGTAATCCAGAGATTCCCACCTCTTTGATTCTGCTTGTTCACTTAGTCCCTAGCGTTTCAAATTCCCTCAGCAGAACCTATTTCCTCACTCTCCCTATGTCATTGATATCCACGTGGAACACGACAACTGGAACTTTCCTCTCCAGGTCAGATTAGATGCTCTGAACCCAGGCACCAGGGAGGCAACACAGCCTACACAACGGACACACTATCTCTGCAACAGAGTGTCTATTCCCCTGACTCTACTATCCCCAATTACAACTATATTCCTCTTCTCTCCCCCCTCTTGAATGGGTCTCTGAAACACGGTGCCACAGTTAGGTTGCGCATCCTTCCTGCAGCCCCCACTCTCATCCCCATAGGGAGTAAGAATGGTGCCAGGACTTGGACTGGGACCTGACTTGGACTTGGATCTCAGAGCCCAGACTCGGACTTGACTTGACTGGACTGGGAAACAGAGCCTGGTCTCGGACGGGACATGAAGCCTCGACTGGACTGGAACTCGGAGCCCTGACTGGACTGGGACTCGGAGGCTGGACTGGACTGGGACTCGGAGGCTGGACTGGACTGGGACTCGGAGGCCGGATTGAACTGGAACTCGGAGGCCGGACTGGACTGGGACTCGGAGCCCGGACTGGACTGGAACTCGGAGGCCGGATTGAACTGGAACTCGGAGGCCGGACTGGACTGGAACTCGGAGCCCGGACTGGACTGGAAATCGGAGGCCGGACTGGACTGGAACTCGGAGGCCGGACTGGACTGGAACTCGGAGGCCGGACTGGTCTGGGACTCGGAGGCTGGACTGGACTGGGACTTGGAGGCCGGATTGAACTGGAACTCGGAGGCCGGACTGGACTGGAACTCGGAGGCTGGACTGGACTGGAACTCAGAGGCTGGACTGGACTGGAACTCAGAGGCCGGACTGGACTGGAACTCGGAGGCCGGACTGGACTGGAACTCGGAGCCCGGACTGGACTGGAACTCAGAGCCCGGACTGGACTTGAACTCGGAGGCCGGACTGGACTGGGACTCGGAGTCCTGACCGGACTGGACTTGAACTCGGAGGCCGGACTGGACTTGAACTCAGAGCCCGGACTGGACTGGAACTCGGAGGCCGGACTGGACTTGAACTCAGAGCCCGGACTGGACTGAGACTCGGAGCCCGGACTGGACTGGAACAGAGCCCGGACTGGACTGGGACTCGGAGCCCGGACTGGACTGGACTGAAAAAGGGGATCCAGGTAACTCTCCCCCTCCCTGATGTGCTGCAGTGTTTGAAGCTTAGATCCCAGGTCATCAACGTTGAGCCCAAGTTCCTCGAGCAGACAACACTTGCTGCAGATGTGGTCACCAGAAAACGCAATGGGGTCCACCAGCTCCCACATCATGCAGCTACAGTGCATCACCTGATCCTGCATCTTCCTTACTATATTGATCAGTTGTCGTTTGATGACACTTTTATTCAACCACTGCAAAAGCTTTACCAGCTATTCACCTGTGCCTCTCCACTGAAGCCTCCAGCCAAAGCTGGTAAACTCTGCTCTCTCTGCCGGTAAACTGCACTGCGAAGCAACTCTTAGTCCCGCCTTGTTGAGCCTGCAATAACTTGGCCGTTATTTTAGTTATCAGTTTTTTGGTCTTTGAAAAACATTGCAAGCACATCTATTGCTGCTAACGCTAACAAACTAGTTTTGCAAAGGCAAGAAAAAATGGTTGCCCAAAACAAGGGGAAGGCCAGAATAAAGTTCCAACGTGCAATGCGACCAAACACATGTTATAAATGCGGGCTCATTTGAAATTTAAAATTGAACAAATGGACAAACCAACCAAACCTCTCTCTCACAATCACTCTCACACTCACTCTCACACTCACTCTCACACATTCTCACACACTCTCATTCTCATTCTCACACTCACTCTCACACACTCTCACACATTCTCACACTCACACTCACTCTCACACTCATTCTCACACTCACTCTCACACATTCTCACACATTCTCACACACTCTCACACATTCTCACACTCACTCTCACACACTCACACTCACTCTCACACTCACTCTCACACATTCTCACACACTCTCATTCTCATTCTCACACTGACTCTCACACCCATTCTCACACTCACTCTCACACTCATTCTCACACTCACTCTCACACATTCTCACACTCATTCTCACACTCACTCTCACACTCACTCTCACACACTCTCATTCTCATTCTCACACTCACACGCTCTCACACATTCTCACACTCACTCTTACACTCACTCTCATTCTCATTCTCACACTCACACACTCACACATTCTCACACTCACTCTTACACTCACTCTCATTCTCATTCTCACACTCACACACTCTCACACATTCTCACACTCACTCTCACACTCATTCTCACACTCACTCTCACACTCTCCCAAACAGCATACAGTCAGACTGGAGGCTGACTCAACCCCACTAGGTGAAGTACCGGGAATCAGAGGATAACTAATGTTGTTCATATTTGCAAATTTTCACTCTACCCTTTCAACCTTATTGATACAGTTCCTATAGGTCGGCGACCAGAACTGCACACAGTGCTCCAAGTTATGAATTACCAATTTGTTACATAACAACAACATAACATTCCAACTCTCTATTGATTGATACAAAGGCCAAAATGTCAAAAGCCCTCTTTACAATCCTATCAGCCTGTGATGCCACTTTCAAGGAATTATACACCTGTATTCCCAGGTCCCTCTGTTCTACTGCACTCTTCGGGACCTGACTATGGAAGTCCCCCCTTGGTGTCCTTCACTCTTGCCTGCATTAAATTCCATTTGCCATTTTTCGGCGAGTACAGATCATGCTGTAAGCTTTGCTAGCCTTTCTCACTGTCAACTATGCTCCATTATTGGTTTCATCCGTAACTTTGCTGATCCAGTTACCACTCAGATCATTGATATAGATGACAAATGATGATGGAAACAGCGTTGATCCCTGTGCCACACTATTAGTTGCAGCCCTTCAGTCAAAAAGGCAATCAGCTACCACCCCACTCACTGGCTTCTCCCACAAAGTCTACGTCCAATGTAATTCACCGCCCAATCCTGAATGCCAAGCGACTGAACCTTCTTGACCAGTCTCCCATGTGGAACCTTGTCAAAAGCCTTGCTGAAGTCCATGGAGACAACATCCACCACCTTACCTTCATCAACATTCCTGGTACCTTCCTCAAAATACACTGAGATATTACTTAGACATGACTCACCACGTGCAAAGCCATTTTGACGATCCTCAATTTGTCCCTGTCTATACAAATACTGACATATCCAGTCCCTTAGAACAGCTGCCACTAACTTACCCATGTCAGGCTCACTGGCCTACAATTTCCTGGCTGATCCTTACAGCCTTTTTTAAACAACAGAAAAACATTAGCTATCCTCCAATCCTCTGGCATTTTCACCCGTGGCTAAGGATGTTTTAATATCTCTGCTCGGGCCCCTACAATTGCTGCACCAGCTTCACATAAAGTCTGGTCAGGTCATGGAGACTTTTCCACCCATTCTTCAGAGTGGTATTTGCTCAGTACTGCCCCTTCAGCTCCGTCCCTCCCATAATGCAGTGCTTCCTTGGTGCTGTCTGCTTTCATCTGCTGAACCTCCACAGCAACCCCTTCCACACTGTGCCAGCCCTCAGTTCTGGCAACCCAGAATATGGCATCAGGGGTTGGAGACCTGAGCACATGGATGAAGGATCGGTGGATCGACAGGCCATCCAATACCTAACATCAGTTATTTCCCTCTCAGGGTCAGGGCAAAGCGAAGTCAATACTCCGACAGTTGTGACGGCACAGAAGGGGCTCTGTGCCTTAATTCCATGCCGATACAAATCGGGCAAGACCCGAGATGGAATCTGGCTGAAAGATGAGTGCTCGAACAAAACAGTCATCTTCAACTCCAGTGATCCCAATCGTAAGTCACCAGGGTTTCACCATCGGATCCAGCTGTCTGGAGATCTGAAGAATGGTGACTGTTCCCTAATTATTGACAACGTCACAGAGAAGGATGAAGGCACTTATTACTTTAAAACTGAACTCGGAAAAGGGGAGCAGTTTGTCCACCACTCCATAACGCAACTCCGCATTACTGGTGAGTGCCTTATATAATTAATTAGTTGTTGATCAGCTGTCAGTGGAGAGCTTTACCAATTCTGCTGGTACTTTTTACAGCTTAGTAAATGCAGTTTTGGACAATCAGTGACTTGGCAATGTCTTCCATGTCCTTTCTGGTTTACAGTGATGGGCCACCAGTTACAGCTGCCCAACAAGGGGCCAGAGCGCTTCGTCGAGGTAGTGAAGCAGGCTTCTCAATGTTGCCCATTGAAAGTCCTCAGAGGGGAAGTACGATCGAAGTGGAAGGGAAACAGAAACACGGGAATATTACTTGGGGTTCCTAGTTTCCAGTAGACGGCATGGTGCATGGTGATTGGAGTTGTACCTCAAAACTCCAATACCCCAGTGGGCAACAACCTCTATGGACGCTGTCCCTTTGACAGCTTGGGATTCTAGATTAATTGGTTGGCTGTGATAAATTGCCCCAGTGTGTAGGTGATTTGGATCTGGACGAAGACCCCGGTTCCAGTGCAGGGGATGTCAGCCTGGGATATGTGATCAGCATCTGGAGTGGACACCCACTGGTTTGAATATGGAGATGGGTGGGGTTATCAGGCAGTGTTAAATGTTCCTACTTTTTTCATCTGTAGCATCAAACATGTGGAGAGTTAACATGAAAGCAAGTGTCACAGTGCAGAGGGGAATGTGCGCTTGGATTCCCTGTCACTACTCTTACCCATCGTGTCTGGCAAATGAAACACGGGATGGAATCTGGGTTAAAGGAGGGAATCAGATCCACTCCACGGATCACAATAAAGTGTCACCGAAGTTCAAACATCGGACGCGGCTGGATGGAGACCTGGAAGACGGCAACTGTTCCCTGGTTATAAACAAAATTACACAGGAAGATGAAGGTCCTTACACTTTCAGCATTAAATTTAAAAACCAGAATCAATATAGTTATCGCTCCATAACACAGCTGCATGTTACTGGTAAGTAAATTGTAATATTACAGCAGTAACAAAATATGCTTGGTATTCAGTATAAAAATGTCAACCAGGACATTATCCGCAGATGGTGATTGGCCTGCAATGTTCTTCCAACAAAGATCTAAGCATCTGCAGTTCCTTGTTTAGTCCTGAACTCTGTGGGTTTCCAATTCATACAGGTCACAGCTTAGTATAATGCAGTGTAAGAACGTTAGTAACCTGGCATAAACATGTGGCTCTGCTGGAAATCCCGAGCAACACTCAGCAAGTCAAGTAGCATCTGTCGACGGGAATAAACAGTCAGTGTTTTGGCCTGAGAGCCTTCATCAGCACTGGAAAGGAAGGGTCACATCTGAAATATGGACAGGTTAATCCTCTGCAGAGATGCTACCTGACATGCTGAGCTTCTCCAGCATTCTGTGTGAGTTGCTCAGCTACTTGGTAATGCCTTCCAGTTCCCTATCTGATAAATTCCCTCTGTCCATCAATATTCTCAACTCCATATTTCTCTCTAATGGTGCTGTCTCATCATTAAACAAACAGCAGGAATTGCTTTTCTATAACACCTGTCATATCCTCAGAGTCCCTGCAATTCGCCCCACCCCACCTTGAAGGGGGAGCAGCCAGACAGTAGAGAGCAAGACATGCTTGCCCAAGGTCAAAAGGCTCTTTAAAAAGCTTCATTGAAGGATGAATTGTCTCCATGCTGCTATGAACAGGAGTAAACCACCAGATGGGAGATACTGAGATACATCAGACTGTCAGAGGGGAGATACTGAGATACATCTCACTGTCAGAGGGGAGATACTGAGATACATCACACTGTCAGAGGGGAGATACTGAGATACATCACTGTCAGAGGGGAGATACTGAGATACATCACACTGTCAGAGGGGAGATACTGAGATACATCACACTGTCAGAGGGGAGATACTGAGATACATCACACTGTCAGAGGGTAGATACTGAGATACATCACACTGTCAGAGGGGAGATACTGAGATACATCACACTGTCAGAGGGGAGATACTGAGATACATCACAGTGTCAGAGGGGAGATACTGAGATGCATCACACTGTCAGAGGGGAGATACTGAGATACATCACACTGTCAGAGGGGAGATACTGAGATACATCACACTGTCAGAGGGGAGATACTGAGATACATCACACTGTCAGAGGGGAGATACTGAGATGCATCACACTGTCAGAGGGGAGATACTGAGATACATCACACTGTCAGAGGGGAGATACTGAGATACATCACACTGTCAGAGGGGAGATAGAGAGAGACATCACACTGTCAGAGGGGAGTTACTGAGATACATCACACTGACAGAGGGGAGATACTGAGATACATCATACTGTCAGAGGGGAGATACTGAGATACATCACACTGTCAGAGGGGAGATAGAGAGAGACATCACACTGTCAGAGGGGAGATACTGAGATACATCACACTGTCAGAGGGGAGATACTGAGATACATCACACTGACAGAGGGGAGATAGAGAGAGACATCACACTGTCAGAGGGGAGATACTGAGATACATCAGACTGCCAGAGGGGAGATAGAGAGAGACATCACACTGTCAGAGGGGAGATACTGAGATACATCACACTGTCAGAGGGGAGATACTGAGATACATCACACTGACAGAGGGGAGATAGAGAGAGACATCACACTGTCAGAGGGGAGATACTGAGATACATCAGACTGTCAGAGGGGAGATAGAGAGAGACATCACACTGTCAGAGGGGAGTTACTGAGATACATCACACTGTCAGAGGGGAGATACTGAGATACATCACACTGTCAGAGGGGAGATACTGAGATACATCACACTGTCAGAGGGGAGATACTGAGATACATCACACTGTCAGAGGGGAGATACTGAGATACATCACACTGTCAGAGGGGAGATACTGAGATACATCACACTGACAGAGGGGAGATACTGAGAGACATCACACTGTCAGAGGGGAGATACTGAGATACATCACACTGTCAGAGGGGAGATACTGAGATACATCACACTGTCAGAGGGGAGATACTGAGATACATCACACTGACAGAGGGGAGATAGAGAGAGACATCACACTGTCAGAGGGGAGATACTGAGATACATCAGACTGTCAGAGGGGAGATAGAGAGAGACATCACACTGTCAGAGGGGAGTTACTGAGATACATCACACTGTCAGAGGGGAGATACTGAGATACATCACACTGTCAGAGGGGAGATACTGAGATACATCACACTGTCAGAGGGGAGATACTGAGATACATCACACTGACAGAGGGGAGATAGAGAGATACATCACACTGTCAGAGGGGAGATAGAGAGATACATCACACTGTCAGAGGGGAGATACTGAGATACATCACACTGTCAGAGGGGAGATACTGAGATACATCACACTGTCAGAGGGGAGATACTGAGATACATCACACTGTCAGAGGGGAGATACTGAGATACATCACACTGTCAGAGGGGAGATACTGAGATACATCACAATGTCAGAGGGGAGATACTGAGATACATCACACTGTCAGAGTGGAGATACTGAGATACATCACACTGTCAGAGGGGAGATACTGAGATACATCACACTGTCAGAGGGGAGATAGAGAGAGACATCACACTGTCAGAGGGGAGTTACTGAGATACATCACACTGTCAGAGGGGAGATACTGAGATACATCATACTGTCAGAGGGGAGATACTGAGATACATCACACTGTCAGAGGGGAGATAGAGAGAGACATCACACTGTCAGAGGGGAGATACTGAGATACATCACACTGTCAGAGGGGAGATACTGAGATACATCACACTGACAGAGGGGAGATAGAGAGAGACATCACACTGTCAGAGGGGAGATACTGAGATACATCAGACTGTCAGAGGGGAGATAGAGAGAGACATCACACTGTCAGAGGGGAGATACTGAGATACATCACACTGTCAGAGGGGAGATACTGAGATACATCACACTGTCAGAGGGGAGATAGAGAGAGACATCACACTGTCAGAGGGGAGATACTGAGATACATCACACTGTCAGAGGGGAGATACTGAGATACATCACACTGACAGAGGGGAGATAGAGAGAGACATCACACTGTCAGAGGGGAGATACTGAGATACATCAGACTGTCAGAGGGGAGATAGAGAGAGACATCACACTGTCAGAGGGGAGTTACTGAGATACATCACACTGTCAGAGGGGAGATACTGAGATACATCACACTGACAGAGGGGAGATAGAGAGAGACATCACACTGTCAGAGGGGAGATACTGAGATACATCAGACTGTCAGAGGGGAGATAGAGAGAGACATCACACTGTCAGAGGGGAGTTACTGAGATACATCACACTGTCAGAGGGGAGATACTGAGATACATCACACTGTCAGAGGGGAGATACTGAGATACATCACACTGTCAGAGGGGAGATACTGAGATACATCACACTGTCAGAGGGGAGATACTGAGATACATCACACTGACAGAGGGGAGATACTGAGATACATCACACTGTCAGAGGGTAGATAGAGAGATACATCACACTGTCAGAGGGGAGATACTGAGAGACATCACACTGTCAGAGGGGAGATACTGAGATACATCACACTGTCAGAGGGGAGATACTGAGAGACATCACACTGTCAGAGGGGAGATAGAGAGATACATCACACTGTCAGAGGGGAGATAGAGAGATACATCACACTGTCAGAGGGGAGATACTGAGAGACATCACACTGTCAGAGGGGAGATACTGAGATACATCACACTGACAGAGGGGAGATACTGAGAGACATCACACTGTCAGAGGGGAGATACTGTGATACATCACACTGACAGAGGGGAGATACTGAGATACATCACACTGTCAGAGGGTAGATACTGAGATACATCACACTGTCAGAGGGGAGATACTGAGATACATCACACTGTCAGAGGGGAGATACTGAGATACATCACACTGACAGAGGGGAGATACTGAGATACATCACACTGTCAGAGGGGAGATACTGAGAGACATCACACTGTCAGAGGGGAGATAGAGAGATACATCACACTGTCAGAGGGGAGATACTGAGAGACATCACACTGTCAGAGGGGAGATACTGAGATACATCACACTGTCAGAGGGGAGATACTGAGAGACATCACACTGTCAGAGGGGAGATAGAGAGATACATCACACTGTCAGAGGGGAGATAGAGAGATACATCACACTGTCAGAGGGGAGATACTGAGAGACATCACACTGTCAGAGGGGAGATACTGAGATACATCACACTGACAGAGGGGAGATACTGAGAGACATCACACTGTCAGAGGGGAGATACTGAGATACATCACACTGACAGAGGGGAGATACTGAGATACATCACACTGTCAGAGGGTAGATACTGAGATACATCACACTGTCAGAGGGGAGATACTGAGATACATCACACTGTCAGAGGGGAGATACTGAGATACATCACACTGACAGAGGGGAGATACTGAGATACATCACACTGTCAGAGGGGAGATACTGAGAGACATCACACTGTCAGAGGGGAGATAGAGAGATACATCACACTGTCAGAGGGGAGATACTGAGAGACATCACACTGTCAGAGGGGAGATACTGAGATACATCACACTGACAGAGGGGAGATACTGAGATAGATCACACTGTCAGAGGGTAGATACTGAGATACATCACACTGTCAGAGGGGAGATACTGAGATACATCACACTGTCAGAGGGGAGATACTGAGAGACATCACACAGTCAGAGGGGAGATACTGAGATACATCACACTGTCAGAGGGGAGATACTGAGATACATCACACTGTCAGAGGGGAGATACTGAGATACATCACACTGTCAGAGGGGAGATACTGAGATACATCACACTGACAGAGGGGAGATACTGAGATACATCACACTGTCAGAGGGGAGATACTGAGAGACATCACACTGTCAGAGGGGAGATAGAGAGATACATCACACTGTCAGAGGGGAGATAGAGAGATACATCACACTGTCAGAGGGGAGATACTGAGAGACATCACACTGTCAGAGGGGAGATACTGAGATACATCACACTGACAGAGGGGAGATACTGAGATAGATCACACTGTCAGAGGGTAGATACTGAGATACATCACACTGACAGAGGGGAGATACTGAGATACATCACACTGTCAGAGGGGAGATACTGAGAGACATGACACAGTCAGAGGGAAGATACTGAGATACATCACACTGTCAGAGGGGAGATACTGAGATACATCACACTGACAGAGGGGAGATACTGAGATACATCACACTGTCAGAGGGAGATACTGAGATACATCACACTGTCAGAGGGGAGATACTGAGATACATCACACTGTCAGAGGGGAGATACTGAGATACATCAGACTGTCAGAGGGGTGATACTGAGATACATCACACTGTCAGAGGGGAGATACTGAGATACATCACACTGTCAGAGGGTAGATACTGAGATACATCATACTGTCAGAGGGTAGATACTGAGATACATCACACTGTCAGAGGGTAGATACTGAGATACATCACACTGTCAGAGGGGAGATACTGAGAGACATCACACTGTCAGAGGGGAGATACTGAGATACATCACACTGTCAGAGGGGAGATACTGAGATACATCACACTGTCAGAGGGGAGATACTGAGATACATCACACTGTCAGAGGGGAGATAGAGAGATACATTACACTGTCAGAGGGGAGATAGAGAGATACATCACACTGTCAGAGGGGAGATACTGAGATACATCACACTGTCAGAGGGGAGATAGAGAGATACATCACACTGTCAGAGGGGAGATACTGAGAGACATCACACTGTCAGAGGGGAGATACTGAGATACATCACACTGTCAGAGGGGAGATACTGAGAGACATCACACTGTCAGAGGGGAGATACTGAGATACATCACACTGTCAGAGGGTAGATAGAGAGATACATCACACTGTCAGAGGGGAGATACTGAGATACATCACACTGTCAGAGGGGAGATACTGAGATACATCACACTGTCAGAGGGGAGATACTGAGAGACATCACACTGTCAGAGGGGAGATACTGAGATACATCACACTGTCTGAGGGGAGATACTGAGATACATCACACTGTCAGAGGGGAGATACTGAGATACATCACACTGTCAGAGGGGAGATACTGAGATACATCACACTGTCAGAGGGGAGATACTGAGAGACATCACACTGTCAGAGGGGAGATACTGAGAGACATCACACTGTCAGAGGGGAGATACTGAGATACATCACACTGACAGAGGGGAGATACTGAGATAGATCACACTGTCAGAGGGTAGATACTGAGATACATCACACTGTCAGAGGGGAGATACTGAGATACATCACACTGTCAGAGGGGAGATACTGAGAGACATCACACAGTCAGAGGGAAGATACTGAGATACATCACACTGTCAGAGGGGAGATACTGAGATACATCACACTGTCAGAGGGGAGATACTGAGATACATCACACTGACAGAGGGGAGATACTGAGATACATCACACTGTCAGAGGGGAGATACTGAGAGACATCACACTGTCAGAGGGGAGATAGAGAGATACATCACACTGTCAGAGGGGAGATACTGAGATACATCACACTGTCAGAGGGGAGATACTGAGATACATCACACTGTCAGAGGGTAGATACTGAGATACATCACACTGTCAGAGGGTAGATACTGAGATACATCACACTGTCAGAGGGTAGATACTGAGATACATCACACTGTCAGAGGGGAGATACTGAGAGACATCACACTGTCAGAGGGGAGATACTGAGATACATCACACTGTCAGAGGGGAGATACTGAGATACATCACACTGTCAGAGGGGAGATACTGAGATACATCACACTGTCAGAGGGTAGATAGAGAGATACATCACACTGTCAGAGGGGAGATACTGAGATACATCACACTGTCAGAGGGGAGATACTGAGATACATCACACTGTCAGAGGGGAGATAGAGAGATACATTACACTGTCAGAGGGGAGATAGAGAGATACATCACACTGTCAGAGGGGAGATACTGAGATACATCACACTGTCAGAGGGGAGATAGAGAGATACATCACACTGTCAGAGGGGAGATACTGAGAGACATCACACTGTCAGAGGGGAGATACTGAGATACATCACACTGTCAGAGGGGAGATACTGAGAGACATCACACTGTCAGAGGGGAGATACTGAGATACATCACACTGTCAGAGGGTAGATAGAGAGATACATCACACTGTCAGAGGGGAGATACTGAGATACATCACACTGTCAGAGGGGAGATACTGAGATACATCACACTGTCAGAGGGGAGATACTGAGAGACATCACACTGTCAGAGGGGAGATACTGAGATACATCACACTGTCTGAGGGGAGATACTGAGATACATCACACTGTCAGAGGGGAGATACTGAGATACATCACACTGTCAGAGGGGAGATACTGAGATACATCACACTGTCAGAGGGGAGATACTGAGAGACATCACACTGTCAGTGGGGAGATACTCAGATACATCACACTGTCAGAGGGTAGATAGAGAGATACATCACACTGTCAGAGGGGAGATACTGAGATACATCACACTGTCAGAGGGTAGATACTGAGATACATCACACTGTCAGAGGGGAGATACTGAGAGACATCACACTGTCAGAGGGGAGATACTGAGATACATCACACTGTCAGAGGGGAGATACTGAGAGACATCACACTGTCAGAGGGGAGATACTGAGATACATCACACTGTCACAGGGGAGATACTGAGATACATCACACTGTCAGAGGGGAGATACTGAGATACATCACACTGTCAGAGGGGAGATAGAGAGATACATCACTGTCAGAGGGGAGATAATGAGATACATCACACTGTCAGAGGGGAGATACTGAGATACATCACACTGTCAGAGGGGAGATACTGAGATACATCACACTGTCAGAGGGGAGATACTGAGATACATCACACTGTCAGAGGGGAGATACTGAGATACATCACACTGTCAGAGGGGAGATACTGAGATACATCACGCTGTCAGAGGGGAGATACTGAGATACATCACACTGTCAGAGGGGAGATACTGAGATACATCACACTGTCAGAGGGGAGATACTGAGATACATCACACTGTCAGAGGGGAGATAGAGCGATCACTGTCAGAGGGGAGATACTGAGAGACATCACACTGTCAGAGGGGAGAGACTGAGATACGTCACACTGTCAGAGGGGAGATACTGAGATACATCACACTGACAGAGGGGAGATACTGAGATACATCACACTGTCAGAGGGGAGATACTGAGATACATCACACAGTCAGAGGGGAGATACTGAGATACATCACACTGACAGAGGGGAGATACTGAGATACATCACACTGTCAGAGGGGAGATACTGAGATACATCACACTGTCAGAGGGGAGATACTGAGATACATCACACTGTCAGAGGGGAGTTACTGAGATACATCACACTGACAGAGGGTAGATAGAGAGATACATCACACTGTCAGAGGGGAGATACTGAGAGACATCACACTGTCAGAGGGGAGATACTGAGATACATCACACTGTCAGAGGGGAGATACTGAGATACATCAAACTGTCAGAGGGGAGATACTGAGATACATCACACTGTCAGAGGGGAGATACTGAGATACATCAGACTGTCAGAGGGGTGATACTGAGAGACATCACACTGTCAGAGGGGAGATACTGAGATACATCACACTATCAGAGGGGAGATACTGAGATACATCACACTGTCAGAGGGGAGTTACTGAGATACATCACACTGACAGAGGGTAGATAGAGAGGTACATCACACTGTCAGAGGGGAGATACTGAGAGACATCACACTGTCAGAGGGGAGATACTGAGATACATCACACTGTCAGAGGGGAGATACTGAGATACATCAAACTGTCAGAGGGGAGATACTGAGATACATCACACTGTCAGAGGGGAGATACTGAGATACATCACACTGTCAGAGGGGAGATACTGAGAGACATCACACTGTCAGAGGGGAGATACTGAGATACATCACACTGTCAGAGGGGAGATAGAGAGACACATCACACTGTCAGAGGGGAGATACTGAGATACATCACACTGTCAGAGGGGAGATAGAGAGAGACATCAGACTGTCAGAGGGGAGATACTGAGATACATCACACTGTCAGAGGGGTGATACTGAGAGACATCACACTGTCAGAGGGGAGATACTGAGATACATCACACTGTCAGAGGGGAGATACTGAGATACATCACACTGTCAGAGGGGAGATACTGAGATACATCACACTGTCAGAGGGTAGATAGAGAGATACATCACACTGTCAGAGGGCAGATACTGAGATACCTCACACTGTCAGAGGGGAGATACTGAGACATATCACACTGTCAGAGGGAGATACTGAGAGACATCACACTGTCATAGGGGAGATACTGAGATACCTCACACTGTCAGAGGGGAGATACTGAGATACATCACTCTGTCAGACGGGAGATACTGAGACACATCACATTGTCAGAGCAGAGATACTGAGATACATCACACTGACAGAGGGGAGATACTGAGATAAATCACACTGTCAGAGGGGAGATACTGAGATACATCACACTGTCAGAGGGGAGATACTGAGATACATCACACAGTCAGATGGGAGATACTGAGATACATCACACTGTCAGAGGGGAGATACTGAGATACATCACACTGTCAGAGGGGAGATACTGTGATACATCACACTGTCAGAGGGGAGATACTGAGATACATCACACTGACAGAGGGTAGATACTGAGATACATCACACAGTCAGAGGGGAGATACTGAGAGACATCACACTGTCAGAGGGGAGATACTGAGATACATCACACTGTCAGAGGGGAGATACTGAGATACATCACACTGTCAGAGGGGAGATACTGAGATAAATCAGACTGTCAGAGGGGAGATACTGAGATAAATCGAACTGTCAGAGGGGAGATACTGAGATACATCACACTGTCAGAGGGGAGTTACTGAGATACATCACACTGTCAGAGGGGAGATACTGAGATACATCACACTGTCAGAGGGGAGATACTGAGATACATCACACTGTCAGAGGGAGATACCGAGATACATCACACTGTCAGAGGGGAGTTACTGAGAGACATCAGACTGTCAGAGGGGTGATACTGAGAGACATCACACTGTCAGAGGGGAGATACTGAGATACATCACACTGTCAGAGGGGAGATACTGAGATACATCACACTGTCAGAGGGGAGTTACTGAGATACATCACACTGACAGAGGGTAGATAGAGAGATACATCACACTGTCAGAGGGGAGATACTGAGAGACATCACACTGTCAGAGGGGAGATACTGAGATACATCACACTGTCAGAGGGGAGATACTGAGATACATCACACTGTCAGAGGGGAGTTACTGAGATACATCACACTGACAGAGGGTAGATAGAGAGATACATCACACTGTCAGAGGGCAGATACTGAGAGACATCACACTGTCAGAGGGGAGATACTGAGATACATCAAACTGTCAGAGGGGAGATACTGAGATACATCACACTGTCAGAGGGGAGATACTGAGATACATCAGACTGTCAGAGGGGTGATACTGAGAGACATCACACTGTCAGAGGGGAGATACTGAGATACATCACACTGTCAGAGGGGAGATACTGAGATACATCACACTGTCAGAGGGGAGTTACTGAGATACATCACACTGTCAGAGGGGAGATACTGAGAGACATCACACTGTCAGAGGGGAGATACTGAGATACATCACACTGTCAGAGGGGAGATACTGAGATACATCAAACTGTCAGAGGGGAGATACTGAGATACATCACACTGTCAGAGGGGAGATACTGAGATACATCACACTGTCAGAGGGGAGATACTGAGAGACATCACACTGTCAGAGGGGAGATACTGAGATACATCACACTGTCAGAGGGGAGATAGAGAGAGACATCACACTGTCAGAGGGGAGATACTGAGATACATCACACTGTCAGAGGGGAGATAGAGAGAGACATCACACTGTCAGAGGGGAGATACTGAGATACATCACACTGTCAGAGGGGTGATACTGAGAGACATCACACTGTCAGAGGGGAGATACTGAGATACATCACACTGTCAGAGGGGAGATACTGAGATACATCACACTGTCAGAGGGTAGATAGAGAGATACATCACACTGTCAGAGGGGAGATACTGAGATACCTCACACTGTCAGAGGGGAGATACTGAGATATATCACACTGTCAGAGGGAGATACTGAGAGACATCACACTGTCATAGGGGAGATACTGAGATACCTCACACTGTCAGAGGGGAGATACTGAGATACATCACTCTGTCAGACGGGAGATACTGAGACACATCACATTGTCAGAGCAGAGATACTGAGATACATCACACTGACAGAGGGGAGATACTGAGATACATCACACTGTCAGAGGGGTGATACTGAGATACATCACACTGTCAGAGGGGAGATACTGAGATACATCACACAGTCAGAGGGGAGATACTGAGATACATCACACTGTCAGAGGGGAGATACTGAGATACATCACACTGTCAGAGGGGAGATACTGAGATACATCACACAGTCAGAGGGGAGATACTGAGATACATCACACTGACAGAGGGGAGATACTGAGATACATCACACTGTCAGAGGGGAGATACTGAGATAAATCGAACTGTCAGAGGGGAGATACTGAGATACATCACACTGTCAGAGGGGAGTTACTGAGATACATCACACTGTCAGAGGGGAGATACCGAGATACATCACACTGTCAGAGGGGAGATACTGAGATACATCACACTGTCAGAGGGGTGATACTGAGATACATCACACTGTCAGAGGGGTGATACTGAGAGACATCACACTGTCAGAGGGGAGATACTGAGATACATCACACTGTCAGAGGGGAGATACTGAGATACATCACACTGTCAGAGGGGAGTTACTGAGATACATCACACTGTCAGAGGGTAGATAGAGAGATACATCACACTGTCAGAGGGTAGATACTGAGATACATCACACTGTCAGAGGGGAGTTACTGAGATACATCACACTGTCAGAGGGGAGATACTGAGATACATCAGACTGTCAGAGGGGAGATACTGAGATACATCACACTGTCAGAGGGTAGATACTGTGATACATCACACTGTCAGATGGGAGATACTGAGAGACATCACACTGTCAGGGGAAGATACAGAGATACATCACACTGTCAGATGGGAGATACTGAGATAAATCAGACTGTCAGAGGGGAGATACTGAGATAAATCGAACTGTCAGAGGGGAGATACTGAGATACATCACACTGTCAGAGGGTAGATACTGAGATACATCACACTGTCAGAGGGGAGATACTGAGATACATCACACTGTCAGAGGGGAGATACTGAGATACATCACACTGTCAGAGGGGAGATACTGAGATACATCACACTGTCAGAGAGGAGATACTGAGATACATCACACTGCCGGAGGGGAGATACTGAGATACATCAGACTGTCAGAGGGGTGATACTGAGATACATCACACTGTCAGAGGGGAGATACTGAGATACATCACACTGTCAGAGGGGAGATACTGAGATACATCACACAGTCAGAGGGGAGATACTGAGATACATCACACTGTCAGAGGGGAGATACTGAGATACATCACACTGTCAGAGGGGAGATACTGAGATACATCACACTGTCAGAGGGGAGATACTGAGATACATCACACAGTCAGAGGGGAGATACTGATTTACATCACACTGTCAGAGGGTAGATAGAGAGATACATCACACTGTCAGAGGGGAGATACTGAGATACATCACACTGTCAGAGGGGAGATACTGAGAGACATCACACTGACAGAGGGTAGATACTGAGATACATCACACAGTCAGAGGGGAGATACTGAGAGACATCACACTGTCAGAGGGGAGATACTGAGATACATCACACTGTCAGAGGGGAGATACTGAGATAAATCAGACTGTCAGAGGGGAGATACGGAGATAAATCGAACTGTCAGAGGGGCGATACTGAGATACATCACACTGTCAGAGGGGAGTTACTGAGATACATCACACTGTCAGAGGGGAGATACTGAGATACATCACACTGTCAGAGGGGAGATACTGAGATACATCACACTGTCAGAGGGTAGATAGAGAGATACATCACACTGTCAGAGGGGAGATACTGAGATACATCACACTGTCAGAGGGGAGATACTGAGAGACATCACACTGTCAGAGGGGAGATACTGAGATACATCACACTGTCAGAGGGGAGATAGAGAGAGACATCACACTGTCAGAGGGGAGATACTGAGATACATCACACTGTCAGAGGGGAGATAGAGAGAGACATCACACTGTCAGAGGGGAGATACTGAGATACATCACACTGTCAGAGGGGTGATACTGAGAGACATCACACTGTCAGAGGGGAGATACTGAGATACATCACACTGTCAGAGGGGAGATACTGAGATACATCACACTGTCAGAGGGGTGATACTGAGAGACATCACACTGTCAGAGGGGAGATACTGAGATACATCACACTGTCAGAGGGGAGATACTGAGATACATCACACTGTCAGATGGGAGATACTGAGAGACATCACACTGTCAGAGGGGAGATACTGAGAGACATCACACTGTCAGAGGGCAGATACTGAGAGACATCACACTGTCAGAGGGGAGATACTGAGACACATCACACTGTCAGATGGGAGATACTGAGAGACATCACACTGTCAGAGGGGAGATACTGAGATACATCACACTGTCAGAGGGCAGATACTGAGAGACATCACACTGTCTGAGGGGAGATACTGAGACACATCACACTGTCAGATGGGAGATACTGAGAGACATCACACTGTCAGTGGGGAGATACTGAGAGACATCACACTGTCAGATGGGAGATACTGAGAGACATCTCACTGTCAGAGGGGAGATACTGAGACACATCACACTGTCAGATGGGAGATACTGAGAGACATCACACTGTCAGAGGGGAGATACTGAGAGACATCACACTGTCAGAGGGTAGATAGAGAGATACATTACACTGACAGAGGGGAGATACTGAGATACATCACACTGTCAGAGGGGAGATACTGAGATACGTCACACTGTCAGAGGGGTGATACTGAGAGACATCACACTGTCAGAGGGGAGATAGAGAGATACATCACACTGTCAGAGGGGAGATACTGAGATACATCACACTGTCAGAGGGGAGATACTGAGATACATCACACTGTCAGAGGGGAGATACTGAGATACATCACACTGTCAGAGGGGAGTTACTGAGATACATCACACTGTCAGAGGGTAGATAGAGAGATACATCACACTGTCAGAGGAGAGATACTGAGAGACATCACACTGTCAGAGGGGAGATACTGAGATACATCACACTGTCAGAGGTGAGATACTGAGATACATCACACTGTCAGAGGTGAGATACTGAGATACATCACACTGTCAGAGGGGAGATACTGAGAGACATCACACTGTCAGAGGGCAGATACTGAGAGACATCACACTGTCAGAGGGGAGATACTGAGACACATCACACTGTCAGATGGGAGATACTGAGATACATCACACTGTCAGAGGGGAGATACTGAGATACATCACACTGTCAGAGGGGAGATACTGAGATACATCACACTGTCAGAGGGGAGATACTGAGAAACATCACACTGTCAGAGGGGAGATACTGAGATACATCACACTGTCAGAGGGGAGATACTGAGATACATCACACTGTCAGAGGGCAGATACTGAGAGACATCACACTGTCAGAGGGGAGATACTGAGACACATCACACTGTCAGATGGGAGATACTGAGATACATCACACTGTCAGAGGGGAGATACTGAGATACATCACACTGTCAGAGGGGAGATACTGAGAAAATTAACACTGTCAGAGGGGAGATACTGAGATACATCACACTGTCAGAGGGGAGATACTGAGATACATCACACTGTCAGAGGGCAGATACTGAGAGACATCACACTGTCAGAGGGGAGATACTGAGACACATCACACTGTCAGAGGGGAGATACTGAGAGACATCACACTGTCAGATGGGAGATACTGAGAGACATCTCACTGTCAGAGGGGAGATACTGAGACACATCACACTGTCAGATGGGAGATACTGAGAGACATCACACTGTCAGAGGGGAGATACTGAGAGACATCACACTGTCAGAGGGGAGATACTGAGATACATCACACTGTCAGAGGGGAGATACTGAGATACATCACACTGTCAGAGGGGAGTTACTGAGATAAATCACACTGTCAGAGGGGAGATACTGAGATACATCACACTGTCAGAGGGGAGATACTGAGATACATCACACTGTCAGAGGGAGATACCGAGATACATCACACTGTCAGAGGGGAGTTACTGAGAGACATCACACTGCCGGAGGTGAGATACTGAGATACATCACACTGTCAGAGGGGTGATACTGAGAGACATCACACTGTCCGAGGGGAGATACTGAGAGACATCACACTGTCAGAGGGGAGATACTGAGAGACATCACACTGTCAGAGGGGAGATACTGAGATACATCACACTGTCAGAGGGGAGATACTGAGATACATCACACTGTCAGAGGGGAGATACTGAGATACATCACACTGTCAGAGGGGAGATACTGAGAGACATCACACTGTCAGAGGGGAGATAGAGAGAGACATCACACTGTCAGAGGGGAGATACTGAGATACATCACACTGTCAGAGGGGAGATAGAGAGAGACATCACACTGTCAGAGGGGAGATACTGAGATACATCACACTGTCAGAGGGGTGATACTGAGAGACATCTCACTGTCAGAGGGGAGATACTGAGACACATCACACTGTCAGATGGGAGATACTGAGAGACATCACACTGTCAGAGGGGAGATACTGAGATACATCACACTGTCAGAGGGGAGATACTGAGATACATCACACTGTCAGAGGGAAGATACTGAGATACATCACACTGTCAGAGGGCAGATACTGAGAGACATCACACTGTCAGAGGGGAGATACTGAGACACATCACACTGTCAGATGGGAGATACTGAGAGACATCACACTGTCAGAGGGGAGATACTGAGAGACATCACACTGTCAGATGGGAGATACTGAGAGACATCTCACTGTCAGAGGGGAGATACTGAGACACATCACACTGTCAGATGGGAGATACTGAGAGACATCACACTGTCAGAGGGGAGATACTGAGATACATCACACTGTCAGAGGGGAGATACTGAGATACATCACACTGTCAGAGGGAAGATACTGAGATACATCACACTGTCAGAGGGCAGATACTGAGAGACATCGCACTGTCAGAGGGGAGATACTGAGACACATCACACTGTCAGATGGGAGATACTGAGAGACATCACACTGTCAGAGGGGAGATACTGAGAAACATCACACTGTCAGAGGGGAGATACTGAGATACATCACACTGTCAGATGGGAGATACTGAGAGACATCACACTGTCAGAGGGGAGATACTGCGAGACATCACACTGTCAGAGGGGAGATACTGAGATACATCACACTGTCGGAGGGCAGATACTGAGAGACATCACACTGTCAGATGGGAGATAGTGAGAGACATCACACTGTCAGAGGGGAGATACTGAGAGACATCACACTGTCAGAGGGGAGATACTGAGATACATCACACTGTCAGAGGGGAGATACTGAGATACATCACACAGTCAGAGGGGAGATACTGAGAGACATCACACTGTCAGATGGGAGATACTGAGAGACATCTCACTGTCAGAGGGGAGATACTGAGACACATCACACTGTCAGATGGGAGATACTGAGAGACATCACACTGTCAGAGGGGAGATACTGAGATACATCACACTGTCAGAGGGGAGATACTGAGATACATCACACTGTCAGAGGGAAGATACTGAGATACATCACACTGTCAGAGGGCAGATACTGAGAGACATCACACTGTCAGAGGGGAGATACTGAGACACATCACACTGTCAGATGGGAGATACTGAGAGACATCTCACTGTCAGAGGGGAGATACTGAGACACATCACACTGTCAGATGGGAGATACTGAGAGACATCACACTGTCAGAGGGGAGATACTGAGATACATCACACTGTCAGAGGGGAGATACTGAGATACATCACACTGTCTGAGGGAAGATACTGAGATACATCACACTGTCAGAGGGCAGATACTGAGAGACATCACACTGTCAGAGGGGAGATACTGAGACACATCACACTGTCAGATGGGAGATACTGAGAGACATCACACTGTCAGAGGGGAGATACTGAGAAACATCACACTGTCAGAGGGGAGATACTGAGATACATCACACTGTCAGATGGGAGATACTGAGAGATCACACTGTCAGAGGGGAGATACTGCGAGACATCACACTGTCAGAGGGGAGATACTGAGATACATCACACTGTCGGAGGGCAGATACTGAGAGACATCACACTGTCAGATGGGAGATAGTGAGAGACATCACACTGTCAGAGGGGAGATACTGAGAGACATCACACTGTCAGAGGGGAGATACTGAGATACATCACACTGTCAGAGGGGAGATACTGAGATACATCACACAGTCAGAGGGGAGATACTGAGAGACATCACACTGTCAGATGGGAGATACTGAGAGACATCTCACTGTCAGAGGGGAGATACTGAGACACATCACACTGTCAGATGGGAGATACTGAGAGACATCACACTGTCAGAGGGGAGATACTGAGATACATCACACTGTCAGAGGGGAGATACTGAGATACATCACACTGTCAGAGGGAAGATACTGAGATACATCACACTGTCAGAGGGCAGATACTGAGAGACATCACACTGTCAGAGGGGAGATACTGAGACACATCACACTGTCAGATGGGAGATACTGAGAGACATCACACTGTCAGAGGGGAGATACTGAGAGACATCACACTGTCAGATGGGAGATACTGAGAGACATCTCACTGTCAGAGGGGAGATACTGAGACACATCACACTGTCAGATGGGAGATACTGAGAGACATCACACTCTCAGAGGGGAGATACTGAGATACATCACACTGTCAGAGGGGAGATACTGAGATACATCACACTGTCAGAGGGCAGATACTGAGAGACATCACACTGTCAGAGGGGAGATACTGAGACACATCACACTGTCAGATGGGAGATACTGAGATACATCACACTGTCAGAGGGGAGATACTGAGATACATCACACTGTCAGAGGGGAGATACTGAGAAACATCACACTGTCAGAGGGGAGATACTGAGATACATCACACTGTCAGAGGGGAGATACTGAGATACATCACACTGTCAGAGGGCAGATACTGAGAGACATCACACTGTCAGAGGGGAGATACTGAGACACATCACACTGTCAGATGGGAGATACTGAGAGACATCACACTGTCAGAGGGGAGATACTGAGAGACATCACACTGTCAGATGGGAGATACTGAGAGACATCTCACTGTCAGAGGGGAGATACTGAGACACATCACACTGTCAGATGGGAGATACTGAGAGACATCACACTGTCAGAGGGGAGATACTGAGAGACATCACACTGTCAGAGGGGAGATACTGAGATACATCACACTGTCAGAGGGGAGATACTGAGATACATCACACTGTCAGAGGGGAGTTACTGAGATAAATCACACTGTCAGAGGGGAGATACTGAGATACATCACACTGTCAGAGGGGAGATACTGAGATACATCACACTGTCAGAGGGAGATACCGAGATACATCACACTGTCAGAGGGGAGTTACTGAGAGACATCACACTGCCGGAGGGGAGATACTGAGATACATCACACTGTCAGAGGGGTGATACTGAGAGACATCACACTGTCCGAGGGGAGATACTGAGAGACATCACACTGTCAGAGGGGAGATACTGAGAGACATCACACTGTCAGAGGGGAGATACTGAGATACATCACACTGTCAGAGGGGAGATACTGAGATACATCACACTGTCAGAGGGGAGATACTGAGATACATCACACTGTCAGAGGGGAGATACTGAGATACATCACACTGTCAGAGGGGAGATACTGAGAGTCATCACACTGTCAGAGGGGAGATAGAGAGAGACATCACACTGTCAGAGGGGAGATACTGAGATACATCACACTGTCAGAGGGGAGATAGAGAGAGACATCACACTGTCAGAGGGGAGATACTGAGATACATCACACTGTCAGAGGGGTGATACTGAGAGACATCACACTGTCAGAGGGGAGATACTGAGATACATCACTCTGTCAGAGGGGAGATACAGAGATACATCACACTGTCAGATGGGAGATACTGAGAGACATCACACTGTCAGAGGGCAGATACTGAGAGACATCACACTGTCAGAGGGGAGATACTGAGACACATCACACTGTCAGATGGGAGATACTGAGAGACATCACACTGTCAGAGGGGAGATACTGAGATACATCACACTGTCAGAGGGAAGATACTGAGATACATCACACTGTCAGAGGGCAGATACTGAGAGACATCACACTGTCAGAGGGGAGATACTGAGACACATCACACTGTCAGATGGGAGATACTGAGAGACATCACACTGTCAGAGGGGAGATACTGAGAGACATCACACTGTCAGATGGGAGATACTGTGAGACATCTCACTGTCAGAGGGGAGATACTGAGACACATCACACTGTCAGATGGGAGATACTGAGAGACATCACACTGTCAGAGGGGAGATACTGAGATACATCACACTGTCAGAGGGGAGATACTGAGATACATCACACTGTCAGAGGGAAGATACTGAGATACATCACACTGTCAGAGGGCAGATACTGAGAGACATCACACTGTCAGAGGGGAGATACTGAGACACATCACACTGTCAGATGGGAGATACTGAGAGACATCACACTGTCAGAGGGGAGATACTGAGAGACATCACACTGTCAGATGGGAGATACTGAGAGACATCTCACTGTCAGAGGGGAGATACTGAGATACATCACACTGTCAGAGGGTAGATACTGAGAGACATCACACTGTCAGAGGGGAGATACTGAGATACATCACACTGTCAGAGGGGAGATAGAGAGAGACATCACACTGTCAGAGGGGAGATACTGAGATACATCACACTGTCAGAGGGGTGATACTGAGAGACATCACACTGTCAGAGGGGAGATACTGAGATACATCACACTGTCAGAGGGGAGATACTGAGATACATCACACTGTCAGATGGGAGATACTGAGAGACATCACACTGTCAGAGGGGAGATACTGAGAGACATCACACTGTCAGAGGGCAGATACTGAGAGACATCACACTGTCAGAGGGGAGATACTGAGATACATCACACTGTCAGATGGGAGATACTGAGAGACATCTCACTGTCAGAGGGGAGATACTGAGACACATCACACTGTCAGATGGGAGATACTGAGAGACATCACACTGTCAGAGGGGAGATACTGAGATACATCACACTGTCAGAGGGGAGATACTGAGATACATCACACTGTCAGAGGGAAGATACTGAGATACATCACACTGTCAGAGGGCAGATACTGAGAGACATCACACTGTCAGAGTGGAGATACTGAGACACATCACACTGTCAGATGGGAGATACTGAGAGACATCACACTGTCAGAGGGAAATACTGAGAGACATCACACTGTCAGATGGGAGATACTGAGAGACATCTCACTGTCAGAGGGGAGATACTGAGACACATCACACTGTCAGATGGGAGATACTGAGAGACATCACACTGTCAGAGGGGAGATACTGAGATACATCACACTGTCAGAGGGGAGATACTGAGATACATCACACTGTCAGAGGGAAGATACTGAGATACATCACACTGTCAGAGGGCAGATACTGAGAGACATCACACTGTCAGAGGGGAGATACTGAGACACATCACACTGTCAGATGGGAGATACTGAGAGACATCACACTGTCAGAGGGGAGATACTGAGAGACATCACACTGTCAGATGGGAGATACTGAGAGACATCTCACTGTCAGAGGGGAGATACTGAGACACATCACACTGTCAGATGGGAGATACTGAGAGACATCACACTGTCAGAGGGGAGATACTGAGATACATCACACTGTCAGAGGGGAGATACTGAGATACATCACACTGTCAGAGGGCAGATACTGAGAGACATCACACTGTCAGAGGGGAGATACTGAGACACATCTCACTGTCAGATGGGAGATACTGAGAGACATCACACTGTCAGAGGGGAGATACTGAGAGACATCACACTGTCAGAGGGGAGATACTGAGATACATCACACTGTCAGATGGGAGATACTGAGAGACATCACACTGTCAGAGGGGAGAAACTGCGAGACATCACACTGTCAGAGGGGAGATACTGAGATACATCACACTGTCAGAGGGCAGATACTGAGAGACATCACACTGTCAGATGGGAGATAGTGAGAGACATCACACTGTCAGAGGGGAGATACTGAGAGACATCACACTGTCAGAGGGGAGATACTGAGACACATCACACTGTCAGATGGGAGATACTGAGAGACATCTCACTGTCAGAGGGGAGATACTGAGACACATCACACTGTCAGATGGGAGGTACTGAGAGACATCACACTGTCAGAGGGGAGATACTGAGATACATCACACTGTCAGAGGGGAGATACTGAGATACATCACACTGTCAGAGGGAAGATACTGAGATACATCACACTGTCAGAGGGCAGATACTGAGAGACATCACACTGTCAGAGGGGAGATACTGAGACACATCACACTGTCAGATGGGAGATACTGAGAGACATCACACTGTCAGAGGGGAGATACTGAGAGACATCACACTGTCAGATGGGAGATACTGAGAGACATCTCACTGTCAGAGGGGAGATACTGAGACACATCACACTGTCAGATGGGAGATACTGAGAGACATCACACTGTCAGAGGGGAGATACTGAGATACATCACACTGTCAGAGGGGAGATACTGAGATACATCACACTGTCAGAGGGAAGATACTGAGATACATCAAACTGTCAGAGGGCTGATACTGAGAGACATCACACTGTCAGAGGGGAGATACTGAGACACATCACACTGTCAGATGGGAGATACTGAGAGACATCACACTGTCAGAGGGGAGATACTGAGAGACATCACACTGTCAGATGGGAGATACTGAGAGACATCTCACTGTCAGAGGGGAGATACTGAGACACATCACACTGTCAGATGGGAGATACTGAGAGACATCACACTGTCAGAGGGGAGATACTGAGATACATCACACTGTCAGAGGGGAGATACTGAGATACATCACACTGTCAGAGGGCAGATACTGAGAGACATCACACTGTCAGAGGGGAGATACTGAGACACATCACACTGTCAGATGGGAGATACTGAGAGACATCACACTGTCAGAGGGGAGATACTGAGAGACATCACACTGTCAGAGGGGAGATACTGAGATACATCACACTGTCAGATGGGAGATACTGAGAGACATCACACTGTCAGAGGGGAGATACTGCGAGACATCACACTGTCAGAGCGGAGATACTGAGATACATCACACTGTCAGAGGGCAGATACTGAGAGACATCACACTGTCAGATGGGAGATAGTGAGAGACATCACACTGTCAGAGGGGAGATACTGAGAGACATCACACTGTCAGAGGGGAGATACTGAGATACATCACACTGTCAGAGGGGAGATACTGAGATACATCACACAGTCAGAGGGGAGATACTGAGAGACATCACACTGTCAGAGGGGAGATACTGAGACACATCACACTGTCAGATGGGAGATACTGAGAGACATCACACTGTCAGAGGGGAGATACTGAGAGACATCACACTGTCAGAGGGGAGATACTGAGATACATCACACTGTCAGATGGGAGATACTGAGAGACATCACACTGTCAGAGGGGAGATACTGAGAGACATTACACTGTCAGAGGGGAGATACGCAGATACATCACACTGTCAGAGGGCAGATACTGAGAGACATCACACTGTCAGAGGGGAGATACTGAGAGACATCACACTGTCAGAGGGGAGATACTGAGATACATCACACAGTCAGAGGGGAGATACTGAGATACATCACACTGTCAGATGGGAGATACTGAGAGACATCACACTGTCAGAGGGGAGATACTGAGAGACATCACACTGTCAGAGGGGAGATACTGAGAGACATCACACTGTCAGAGGGGAGATACTGAGAGACATCACACTGTCAGATGGGAGATACTGAGAGACATCTCATTGTCAGAGGGGAGATACTGAGACACATCACACTGTCAGATGGGAGATACTGAGAGACATCACACTGTCAGAGGGGAGATACTGAGATACATCACACTGTCAGAGGGGAGATACTGAGATACATCACACTGTCAGAGGGAAGATACTGAGATACATCACACTGTCAGAGGGCAGATACTGAGAGACATCACACTGTCAGAGGGGAGATACTGAGACACATCACACTGTCAGATGGGAGATACTGAGAGACATCACACTGTCAGAGGGGAGATACTGAGAGATATCACACTGTCAGATGGGAGATACTGAGAGACATCTCACTGTCAGAGGGGAGATACTGAGACACATCACACTGTCAGATGGGAGATACTGAGAGACATCACACTGTCGGAGGGGAGATACTGAGATACATCACACTGTCAGAGGGGAGATACTGAGATACATCACACTGTCAGAGGGAAGATACTGAGATACATCACACTGTCAGAGGGCAGATACTGAGAGACATCACACTGTCAGAGGGGAGATACTGAGACACATCACACTGTCAGATGGGAGATACTGAGAGACATCACACTGTCAGAGGGGAGATACTGAGAGACATCACACTGTCAGATGGGAGATACTGAGAGACATCTCACTGTCAGAGGGGAGATACTGAGACACATCACACTGTCAGATGGGAGATACTGAGAGACATCACACTGTCAGAGGGGAGATACTGAGATACATCACACTGTCAGAGGGGAGATACTGAGATACATCACACTGTCAGAGGGAAGATACTGAGATACATCACACTGTCAGAGGGCAGATACTGAGAGACATCACACTGTCAGAGGGGAGATACTGAGACACATCACACTGTCAGATGGGAGATACTGAGAGACATCACACTGTCAGAGGGGAGATACTGAGAGACATCACACTGTCAGATGGGAGATACTGAGAGACATCTCACTGTCAGAGGGGAGATACTGAGACACATCACACTGTCAGATGGGAGATACTGAGAGACATCACACTGTCAGAGGGGAGATACTGAGATACATCACACTGTCAGAGGGGAGATACTGAGATACATCACACTGTCAGAGGGCAGATACTGAGAGACATCACACTGTCAGAGGGGAGATACTGAGACACATCACACTGTCAGATGGGAGATACTGAGAGACATCACACTGTCAGCGGGGAGATACTGAGAGACATCACACTGTCAGAGGGGAGATACTGAGATACATCACACTGTCAGATGGGAGATACTGAGAGACATCACACTGTCAGAGGGGAGATACTGCGAGACATCACACTGTCAGAGGGGAGATACTGAGATACATCACACTGTCAGAGGGCAGATTCTGAGAGACATCACACTGTCAGATGGGAGATAGTGAGAGACATCACACTGTCAGAGGGGAGATACTGAGAGACATCACACTGTCAGAGGGGAGATACTGAGATACATCACACTGTCAGAGGGGAGATACTGAGATACATCACACAGTCAGAGGGGAGATACTGAGAGACATCACACTGTCAGAGGGGAGATACTGAGACACATCACACTGTCAGATGGGAGATACTGAGAGACATCACACTGTCAGAGGGGAGATACTGAGAGACATCACACTGTCAGAGGGGAGATACTGAGATACATCACACTGTCAGATGGGAGATACTGAGAGACATCACACTGTCAGAGGGGAGATACTGAGAGACATTACACTGTCAGAGGGGAGATACTGAGATACATCACACTGTCAGAGGGCAGATACTGAGAGACATCACACTGTCAGAGGGGAGATACTGAGAGACATCACACTGTCAGAGGGGAGATACTGAGATACATCACACAGTCAGAGGGGAGATACTGAGATACATCACACTGTCAGATGGGAGATACTGAGAGACATCACACTGTCAGAGGGGAGATACTGAGAGACATCACACTGTCAGAGGGGAGATACTGAGATACATCACACTGTCAGAGGGGAGATACTGAGATACATCACACAGTTAGAGGGGAGATACTGAGATACATCACACTGTCAGAGGGGAGATACTGAGATACATCACACTGTCAGAGGGGAGATACTGAGAGACATCACACTGTCAGAGGGGAGATACTGAGACACATCACACTGTCAGAGGGGAGTTACTGAGACACATCACACTGTCAGAGGGGAGATACTGAGAGACATCACACTGTCAGAGGGGAGATACTGAGACACATCACACTGTCAGAGGGGAGATACTGAGAGACATCACACTGTCAGAGGGGAGATACTGAGACACATCACACTGTCAGAGGGGAGTTACTGATATACATCACACTGTCAGAGGGGAGATACTGAGATACATCAGACTGTCAGAGGGGAGATACTGAGATACATCACACTGTCAGAGGGTAGATACTGAGATACATCACACTGTCAGAGGGGAGATACTGAGAGACATCACACTGTCAGAGGGGAGATACTGAGATACATCACACTGTCAGAGGGTAGATACTGAGAAACATCACACTGTCAGAGGGGAGATACTGAGATACATCACACTGTCAGAGGGGAGATACTGAGATACATCAGACTGTCAGAGGGTAGATAGAGAGATACATTACACTGTCAGAGAGGAGATACTGAGATACATCAGACTGTCAGAGGGTAGATAGAGAGATACATTACACTGTCAGAGGGGAGATACGGAGAGTCATCACACTATCAGAGGGGAGATACTGAGATACATCACACTGTCAGAGGGGAGTTACTGAGATACATCACACTGTCAGAGGGGAGATACTGAGATACATCAGACTGTCAGAGGGGAGATACTGAGACACATTACACTGTCAGAGGGGAGATACTGAGATACATCAGACTGTCAGAGGGGAGATACTGAGATACATCACACTGTCAGAGGGTTGATACTGAGATACATCACACTGTCAGAGGGTAGATACTGAGATACATCACACTGTCAGAGGGGAGTTACTGAGATACATCACACTGTCAGAGGGTAGATAGAGAGATACATCACACTGTCAGAGGGTAGATAGAGAGATACATCACACTGTCAGAGGGGAGTTACTGAGATACATCACACTGTCAGAGGGTAGATAGAGAGATACATCACACTGTCAGAGGGTAGATAGAGAGATACATCACACTGTCAGAGGGTAGATAGAGAGATACATCACACTGTCAGAGGGGAGTTACTGAGATACATCACACTGTCAGAGGGGAGATACTGAGAGACATCACACTGTCAGAGGGGAGATACTGAGATACATCACACTGTCAGAGGGTAGATACTGAGAGACATCACACTGTCAGAGGGGAGATACTGAGATACATCACACTGTCAGAGGGGAGATACTGAGATACATCACACAGTTAGAGGGGAGATACTGAGATACATCACACTGTCAGAGGGGAGATACTGAGATACATCACACTGTCAGAGGGGAGATACTGAGAGACATCACACTGTCAGAGGGGAGATACTGAGACACATCACACTGTCAGAGGGGAGTTACTGAGACACATCACACTGTCAGAGGGGAGATACTGAGAGACATCACACTGTCAGAGGGGAGATACTGAGACACATCACACTGTCAGAGGGGAGATACTGAGAGACATCACACTGTCAGAGGGGAGATACTGAGACACATCACACTGTCAGAGGGGAGTTACTGATATACATCACACTGTCAGAGGGGAGATACTGAGATACATCAGACTGTCAGAGGGGAGATACTGAGATACATCACACTGTCAGAGGGGAGATACTGAGATACATCACACTGTCAGAGGGTAGATACTGAGATACATCACACTGTCAGAGGGGAGTTACGGAGATACATCACACTGTCAGAGGGTAGATACTGAGATACATCACACTGTCAGAGGGGAGATACTGAGAGACATCACACTGTCAGAGGGGAGATACTGAGATACATCACACTGTCAGAGGGTAGATACTGAGATACATCACACTGTCAGAGGGGAGATACTGAGATACATCACACTGTCAGAGGGGAGATACTGAGATACATCAGACTGTCAGAGGGTAGATAGAGAGATACATTACACTGTCAGAGGGGAGATACTGAGATACATCAGACTGTCAGAGGGTAGATAGAGAGATACATTACACTGTCAGAGGGGAGATACGGAGAGTCATCACACTATCAGAGGGGAGATACTGAGATACATCACACTGTCAGAGGGGAGTTACTGAGATACATCACACTGTCAGAGGGGAGATACTGAGATACATCAGACTGTCAGAGGGGAGATACTGAGACACATCACACTGTCAGAGGGGAGATACTGAGATACATCAGACTGTCAGAGGGGAGATACTGAGATACATCACACTGTCAGAGGGTAGATACTGAGATACATCACACTGTCAGAGGGTAGATACTGAGATACATCACACTGTCAGAGGGGAGTTACTGAGATACATCACACTGTCAGAGGGTAGATAGAGAGATACATCACACTGTCAGAGGGTAGATAGAGAGATACATCACACTGTCAGAGGGGAGTTACTGAGATACATCACACTGTCAGAGGGTAGATAGAGAGATACATCACACTGTCAGAGGGTAGATAGAGAGATACATCACACTGTCAGAGGGTAGATAGAGAGATACATCACACTGTCAGAGGGGAGTTACTGAGATACATCACACTGTCAGAGGGGAGATACTGAGAGACATCACACTGTCAGAGGGGAGATACTGAGATACATCACACTGTCAGAGGGTAGATACTGAGAGACATCACACTGTCAGAGGGGAGATACTGAGATACATCACACTATCAGAGGGGAGATACTGAGATACATCAGACTGTCAGAGGGGAGATACTGAGAGACATCACACTGTCAGACGGGAGATACTGAGATACATCAGACTGTCAGAGGGTAGATAGAGAGATACATCACACTGTCAGAGGGTAGATACTGAGATACATCACACTGTCAGAGGGTAGACAGAGAGATACATCACACTGACAGAGGGGAGATACTGAGATACATCAGACTGTCGGAGGGGAGATACTGAGATACATCACACTGTCAGAGGGGAGATACTGAGATACAACACACTGTCAGAGGGGAGATACTGAATGTATCCACAGTGGGGACCTGAGGCTGGTGCTGAGGGTGTGGCTGATCAGTGGTGAAAGATGTTCCTGTTCTCCTCTGTGCAGTGTCGGGCGATCGGAGAGCTAACACTCCACCAGATGTGACCGTGCAGAGGGGTTTGTGTGCCCGGATTCCGTGCCACTACAGTTCTCTTTTGCAAGAGGACAATGAAACCTGGGTTGGGATCTGGATGAAAGATGAGTGTCGGTCTCAAACTGTCACTGCCCACTCCAAGGATCACGGTCAGGTATTCCCGATGTTTCAACATCGCACCCGGCTCTCCGGAAAACTGAAAGATGGCGACTGTTCCCTGGTTATAGACAACATCGTGCAGGAAGATGAAGGATATTATTACTTCAAAATTGCATCTGAAAATGTGGATCGACACAGCTATCTGCCCCCAACTCAGCTCCATGTCACTGGTGAGTGCCTGGTATAATTTTCCATCAAATTGGGATATATGATAAACCGCTGTAACATCAATCACACCTTCGTACAGATAGTTACAAACCTATTTTAAATGGTCATTGAAGGGTTAACGAGCATGGTGTCCATTCTGCTGTGGACAGTGATTAGGGCAGAATCCTGCCAGTCACAAACCCGTGTTACCGACCTGCTCACCCAGCAGTATCAAAGGTGCTGAGTGTGAAGGTGCTTTGAGCAGAGGGAGAGAATCTGTCAGGCTTGTTCCTCCAAACCAGCAGTCATTTCTTACTCGTTACATTTATCTAAAAGGATCCCTTTCTCTGTGTTAGATTTCACAGATAACCCCTCGATATTCCCTGCTGAAATGGTTGCAGGAAAACCAGTGAACATAAGGTGCACCTTCAACATCTCGTGTAGTGGATCGACACCGAGCTTCACCTGGATCACGCCCTCGAATGTATTGGCATTAAACTCGAGCAGTGTAACTGAACGGGCTGGCACTCTGACATATACATCTGTTCTGACCTTCACCCCAGCGCTCAAACTCCACGGGCAAAATCTCACCTGCAGATTCAAATACACATCTGTTTCATCGGAGCAGACAGTCACATTAACCGTGCGGTGTAAGTATGGACAGCATTCGGTGACATCTTAACATAATGCAGCAATTCCTCTGCATTGTCTCTCCATTAGTGTAGTTATTGCTCCCCCAGAAACACAGTCCCCTATCAGTACTGCCCCATCAAACCATTCCGAGTTTACTAATCCTCTGCACACACTGTTCAGACACTGTCCCAGGGCAGATTCTCAGCTTTGCAAAGCTGCATCGATTCCAGCAGGTCCAGCTCTCCCTCCTCGGAGAGTGAAATACTCCCTCACCGTGATCCATCAAAGCATGCAGCGCTCCCTCAGTACTACACTGCAGAACTCTATTGTTGCTGCTGCTGTCACTGTGTAGTACTGCCTCACTGTTACAGTGTTGTACTCTATTGTTTCTGATACTCTCACTGTGCAGCGCTCCCTCACTGTTACAGTGTTGTACTCTGTTGTTTCTGATACTCTCACTGGACAGTGCTCCCTCACTGTTACAGTGTTGTACTCTATTGTTGCTGATACTCTCACTGTGCAGCGCTCCCTCACTGTTACAGTGTTGTACTCTATTGTTACTGATACTCTCACTGTGCAGCGCTCCCTCACTGTTACAGTGTTGTACTCTATTGTTACTGATACTCTCACTGTGCAGCGCTCCCTCACTGTTACAGTGTTGTACTCTATTGTTACTGATACTCTCACTGTGCAGCGCTCCCTCACTGTTACAGTGTTGTACTCTATTGTTACTGATACTCTCACTGGACAGCGCTCCCTCTCTGTTACAGTGTTGTACTCTATTGTTACTGATACTCTCACTGGACAGCGCTCCCTCACTGTTACAGTGTTGTTCTCTATTGTTACTGATACTCTCACTGGACAGCGCTCCCTCACTGTTACAGTGTTGTACTCTATTGTTACTGATACTCTCACTGGACAGCGCTCCCTCACTGTTACAGTGTTGTTCTCTATTGTTACTGATACTCTCACTGGACAGCGCTCCCTCACTGTTACAGTGTTGTTCTCTATTGTTTCTGATACTCTCACTGTGCAGCGCTCCCTCACTGTTACAGTGTTGTACTCTATTGTTTCTGATACTCTCACTGGACAGCGCTCCCTCACTGTTACTGTGTTGTACTCTATTGTTACTGATACTCTCACTGTGCAGCGCTCCCTCTCTGTTACAGTGTTGTTCTCTATTGTTTCTGATACTCTCACTGGACAGCGCTCCCTCACTGTTACAGTGTTGTACTCTATTGTTGCTGATACTCTCACTGGACAGTGCTCCCTCACTGTTACAGTGTTGTACTCTGTTGTTGCTGATACTCTCACTGGACAGCGCTCCCTCACTGTTACAGTGTTGTTCTCTATTGTTTCTGATACTCTCACTGGACAGCGCTCCCTCACTGTTACAGTGTTGTACTCTATTGTTACTGATTCTCTCACTGTGCAGCGCTCCCTCACTGTTACAGTGTTGTACTCTATTGTTGCTGATACTCTCACTGGACAGTGCTCCCTCACTGTTACAGTGTTGTACTCTATTGTTACTGATACTCTCACTGGACAGCGCTCCCTCACTGTTACAGTGTTGTACTCTATTGTTACTGATTCTCTCACTGTGCAGCGCTCCCTCACTGTTACAGTGTTGTACTCTATTGTTGCTGATACTCTCACTGGACAGTGCTCCCTCACTGTTACAGTGTTGTACTCTGTTGTTGCTGTTACTCTCACTGGACAGCGCTCCCTCACTGTTATAGTGTTGTACTCTGTTGTTGCTGATACTCTCACTGGACAGCGCTCCCTCACTGTTACAGTGTTGTACTCTATTGTTGCTGATACTCTCACTGGACAGCGCTCCCTCACTGTTACAGTGTTGTACTCTGTTGTTTCTGATACTCTCACTGGACAGCGCTCCCTCACTGTTACAGTGTTGTACTCTATTGTTTCTGATACTCTCACTGGACAGCGCTCCCTCACTGTTACAGTGTTGTACTCTGTTGTTGCTGATACTCTCACTGGACAGCGCTCCCTCACTGTTACAGTGTAGTACTCTGTTGTTTCTGATACTCTCACTGGACAGCGCTCCCTCACTGTTACAGTGTTGTACTCTATTGTTACTGATACTCTCACTGGACAGCGCTCCCTCACTGTTACAGTGTTGTACTCTGTTGTTGCTGATACTCTCACTGGACAGCGCTCCCTCACTGTTACAGTGTTGTACTCTGTTGTTGCTGATACTCTCACTGGACAGTGCTCCCTCACTGTTACAGTGTTGTACTCTGTTGTTGCTGATACTCTCACTGGACAGTGCTCCCTCACTGTTACAGTGTTGTACTCTGTTGTTGCTGATACTCTCACTGGACAGTGCTCCCTCACTGTTACAGTGTTGTACTCTGTTGTTGCTGATACTCTCACTGGACAGTGCTCCCTCACTGTTACAGTGTTGTACTCTGTTGTTGCTGATACTCTCACTGTGCAGCGCTCCATCTGTACCTCTATTCGTACCACTTTTCACCTTACTGTAGAAACCCTTTGGATTTATTTTCACCTTACTTGCCAAAGCAACCTCATATCTTATTTTAACTTTTCTAATTTCTTTCTAAAGATTCTTTTTACATTTTACATCGAGCATCTCATTTACTCCATGCTGCCTATATTTGTCGTAGATCTCTCTCTTTTTCTGAACCAGGTTTCCAATATCCCTTGAAAACCATGGCTCTCTCAAACTTTTAACCTTTCCTTTCAACCTAACAGGAACATGAAGATTCTGTACCCTCAAAATTTCACCTTTAAATGACCTTCATTTCTCTATTACATCCTTCCCATAAAACAAATTGTCCCAATCCACTCCTTCTAAATCCTTTCGCATCTCCTCAAAGTTAGCCTTTCTCCAATCAAAAATCTGAACCCTTAGTCCAGTCCTACCCTTCTCTGTATTTATATTGAAACTAATGGCATTGTGATCACTGGACCCGAAGTGCTCCCCAACACATACCTCTGTCACCTGACCTATCGCATTCCCTAACAGGAGATCCAACACTGCCCCTTCTCTAGTTGGTACTGCAAAAGACAATCCTGCACACATTTTACAAACTCTAAACCATCCAGCCCTTTTACAGAATGGAAAAAATTACAATCTCCCACAATCACAACCTTCTGCTGACTACAGATATCTGCTTTCTCCTTAGAAATTTGCTCCTCCAATTCTCACTCCCCATTAGTTGGTCTATAATATACCCCTATATGTGTTACTACGCCTTTCCCATTCCTCAATTCCACCCAAATTTCCTTCCTAGATGAGCCCTCTAATCTATCCTGCCAGAGCACCGCTGTAATATTTTCTCTGACAAGCAACGCAACACCTCCCCCTCTTGTCCCTCCGATTCTATCACACCTGAAGCAATGAAGTCCAGGAATAGTAGGTTGCCAATCACACCCCTCCTGCAACCATGTTTCACTAATAGCTACAACACCATATTTCCAGGTATCAATCCATGCTCTAAGCTCATCCACCTTTCTTACAATGCTCCTAGCAATAAAATAAATGCATTTAAGAAATTCGTCACCTCTTCCTCTCTGTTTATCCGTAACGCTGCAAACAACATTACTGTCTTCTTTTTCTTCCTTCTCCCATACATCTGTTCCTACACTCTGCTTCCCTTTCTCCTTGTATCTTGTTTAAATCCACTGGAGCCTCTCTAGCAAACCTACCTGCAAGAGTATTTGTCCCCCCCCTTCCCAGTTCAGATGTAAACTGAATTATGGGAAAGATGTTAACAAAATAGAGACAGAACAGAGAAGATTTACTAGAATGTTACCTGGGTTTCAGCTTCTAAGTTACAGGGAAAGTTTGAACAAGTTAGGTCTTTATTCTTTGGAGTGCAGAATGTTGAGGGGGGACTTGATAGAGGTATTTCAAATTATGAGGGGGATAGATAGAGTTGGAGTGGATAGGTTTCTTCCATAGAGAGTAGGAGAGATTCAAACAAGGCAACATGATTTGAGAGTTAGGCGGCAAAAGTTTAGGGGTAACACAAGAGGGTATTTCTTTACTCAGAGAGTGGTAGCTGTGTGGAATGAGCTTTCAGTAGAAGTGGTAGAGGCAGGTTCGGTATTGTCATTTAAAGTAAAATTGGATAGGTATATGGACAGGAAAGGAATGGAGGGATATGAGCTGAGTGCGGGTCGATGGGACTAGGTGAGAATAAGCGTTCGACACAGACTAGAAGGGCTGAGATGGCCTGTTTCTGTGCAGTAATTGAAATATGGTTTTATACTACCTGTTGTACTCTACAGGCACTGCCGATCTCACTGTGCAGAGCTGCCCCAGTGCTACAGTGTTGTACCCCACTGGTACCACAGCTCTCACTGTGCAGAGCTGCCCCTGTACTACAGTGCTGTACCCCACTGGTACTGCAGCTCTCACTGTGCAGAGCTGCTCTCACTGTGTAGAACTGCCCCAGTGCTACAGTGCTGTACCCTACTGGTACTGATACTCTCACTGTGCAGAGCTGCCCCAGTTCTACAATGCTGTACCCTACTGGTACTGCTGCTCTCAGTGTGCAGAACTGCCCCAGTGCTACAGTACTGTAGCCCACTGGTACTGCCACTCTCACTGTGTAGAGCTGCCCCAGTGCTACAGTGCTGTACCCCACTGGTACTGATATTCTCACTGTGCAGAGCTGCCCCAGTGCTACAGTGCTGTACCCCACTGGTACTGATATTCTCACTGTGCAGAGCTGCCCCAGTGCTACAGTGCTGTACCCCACTGGTACTGATATTCTCACTGTGCAGAGCTGCCCCAGTGCTACAGTGCTGTACCCCACTGGTACTGATACTCTCACTGTGTAGAACTGCCCCAGTGCTACAGTGCTGTACCCTACTGGTACTGATACTCTCACTGTGCAGAGCTGCCCCAGTTCTACAATGCTGTACCCCACTGGTACTGCTGCTCTCACTGTGCAGAACTGCCCCAGTGCTACAGTACTGTACCCCACTGGTACTGCCACTCTCACTGTGTAGAGCTGCCCCAGTGCTACAGTGCTGTACCCCACTGGTACTGATATTCTCACTGTGCAGAGCTGCCCCAGTGCTACAGTGCTGTACCCCACTGGTACTGATACTCTCACTGTGTAGAACTGCCCCAGTTCTACAGTGCTGTACCCTACTGGTACTGCTGCTCTCACTGTGCAGAGCTGCCCCAGTGCTACAGTGCTGTACCCCACTGGTACTGCCACTCTCACTGTGCAGAACTGCCCCAGTGCTACAGTACTGTACCCCACTGGTACTGATACTCTCACTGTGTAGAGCTGCCCCAGTGCTACAGTACTGTACCCCACTGGTACTGATACTCTCACTGTGTAGAGCTGCCCCAGTGCTACAGTGCTGTACCCCACTGGTACTGATACTCTCACTGTGTAGAACTGCCCCAGTGCTACAGTGCTGTACCCTACTGGTACTGATACTCTCACTGTGCAGAGCTGCCCCAGTTCTACAGTGCTGTACCCCACTGGTACTGATACTCTCACTGTGCAGAACTGCCCCAGTGCTACAGTGCTGTACCCCACTGGTACTGCAGCTCTCACTGTGTAGAACTGCCCCAGTGCTGCCGCCTTACATCATGCAGTCGTCTCTGCACCGCTCGTCCCACTGCAGCACTTCCTTGGCACTGGCCGTCACATAGTTGAGAATTCCCTCACATTGAGCACACAAGGGAATTGCCATAAGTAATTGTTCTCTCATTCTTAGCTCCTCCAACAGTGGAAACACTGGTTGTCTCACTGGCCGCGGCAGGAGTAGTTGTATCCCTGTTCATCTTGGTGACGCTGACTTGGTTCGTTCTTCAGTCCCGACGTAGAACTAACAGGTGAGTGTTAGTTCGGAAGACAGTAAATATCCCCATTTACCAGATCTCCAGTACCAAGACCCTCTTTTCTCCTCAATCCCAGCTTCTGAGCAATCACCTGAATATTACTGTTCTGCCATTGGAGGCAATGCCTTCAGTCTAGGTCTAGAGATCTGGAATTCCTCTTCTGATAGCCTCTCACCATCTGCACACAGCACTACTCCACCCATTACTAAACATCCCCCTGGAGCATATAATTGATCCCACCTGAGATACCCTTCAATATCTGTTAAATACTCTGACATTCAACACACCTCACACTCCTACAGCATGGCACTATAGTCCCCAGGCTCCCTCACAAAGAGTGCGAACGAAGCTCCTATGATCCTTATAACACACTGGGTCATTGTACCCATGTTCAATATAACACACTGGGGCCAACGGCTCTTGATCCTTATAAAGCACTGGGACATTGTACCCATGTTCAATATAACACACTGGGGCCAACGGCTCTTGATCCTTATAAAGCACTGGGACATTGTACCCATGTTCAATATAACACACTGGGTCCCAGTATCTTGATGCAATGAAAGACTGGCCACATTACCTTGATCCTGAGAACACACTGGTCCAATTACTTCCAGCCCGATAACACATTGGGCCACATTACCTTAATCCCTATAAAACACGGCCCCATTACCTTCATCCCAATAACACAGTCGACCCCATTGCCTTGATTCCAGAAACACACTGGACCCATAACCTTGCTACCGATAACATGTAGGCCCTATTATCTTGATCTTGATACCACAAAATTCCCCATTACCTCGATCCCAATAACGCACTGGGCCCCATTACCTTGATCCCAATAACACTAAGGACCCCATTACCTTGATCCTAATAACACAATGGGCCCCATTACTCTGATCCCAATAAAAACCAGGCCCCATTACATTGATTCCGATATCACACTGGGCCCTATTACCTTGATCACGAAAGCACACTGGCCCAACGACCTTCATCCCTATAACACACTGGGGCTCATTACAATGGTACCGACAACACACTGGGCCCCATACCTTGATCTTGGTAACAAACTGGACCCCATTACCTTGATCCTGATAACACACTGGGCCCCATTACCTTAATCCTGATAACACACTGGACCCCATTACCTTGATCCTGATAACACACTGGACCCCATTACCTTGATCCCTATCACACACTGGTCCCATTTCTTTAATCACAATGGTACACTGGGCCCCATTACCTTGATCCCTCTGGTACACTGGGCCCCATTACCTTGATCCCTATGGTACACTGGGCCCCATTACCTTGATCCCTATGGTACACTGGGCCCCATTACCTTGATCCCTATGGTACAGTGGGCCCCATTACCTTGATCCCTATGGTACACTGGGCCACATTACCTTGATCCCTATGGTACACTGGGCCCCATTACCTTGATCCCTATGGTACACTGGGCCCCATTACCTTGATCCCTATGGTACACTGGGCCCCATTACCTTGATCCCTATGGTACACTGGGCCCCATTACCTTGATCCCTATGGTACACTGGGCCCCATTACCTTGATCCCTATGGTACACTGGGCCCCATTACATTGATCACTATGGTACACTGGGCACTATTAACTTGAACCCTTTTGCACACTGGGCCACATTACCTTGATCCCGATAACACACTGGGCCCTGATTCCCGTGTCCCTATAACACTCTGGGCCCTGATTCCCGTGTGCGTATAACACACTGGACCCTGATTCCCGTGTGCCTATTACACACTGGGCCCTGATTCCCATGTGCCTATAACACACTGGGCCCTGATTCCCGTCTCCCAATAACACACTGGGCCCTGATTCCCATGTGCCTATAACACACTGGACCCTGATTCCCATGTGCCTATAACACACTGGGCCCTAATTCCTGTCTCCCTATAACACACTGGACCCTGATTCCCGTGTCCCTATAACACACTGGGCCCTGATTCCCGTGTCCCTATAACACACTGGACCCTGATTCCCGTGTCCCTATAACACACTGGGCCCTGATTCCTGTCTCCCTATAACACACTGGGCCCTGATTCCTGTCTCCCTATAACACTCTGGGCCCTGATTCCCGTGTGCCGATAACACACTGGACCCTGATTCCCATGTGCCTATAACACACTGGGCCCTAATTCCTGTCTCCCTATAACACACTGGACCCTGATTCCCGTGTCCCTATAACACACTGGGCCCTGATTCCCGTGTCCCTATAACACACTGGGCCCTGATCCCCGTGCCCCTATAACACACTGGGCCCTGATTCCCGTGCCCCTATAACACACTGGACCCTGATTCCCGTGTCCCTATAACACACTGGGCCCTGATTCCTGTCTCCCTATAACACACTGGGCCCTGATTCCCGTGTCCCTATAACACTCTGGGCCCTGATTCCCGTGTCCCTATAACACACTGGACCCTGATTCCCGTGTCCCTATAACACACTGGGCCCTGATTCCCGTGTCCCTATAACACACTGGGCCCTGATTCCCGTGTCCCTATAACACACTGGGCCCTGATTCCCGTGTCCCTATAACACACTGGGCCCTGATTCCCGTGTGCCTATAACACACTGGGCCCTGATTCCCGTGTCCCTATAACACACTGGGCCCTGACTCCCGTGTCCCTATAACACACTGGGCCCTGATTCCCGTGTCCCTATAACACACTGGGCCCTGATTCCCGTGGGCCTATAACACACTGGGCCCTGATTCCCGTGGGCCTATAACACACTGGGCCCTGATTCCCGTCTCCCTATAACACACTGGACCCTGATTCCCGTGTCCCTATAACACACTGGACCCTGATTCCCGTGTCCCTATAACACACTGGGCCCTGACTCCCGTGTCCCTATAACACACTGGGCCCTGTATCCAGCGTTCCCTATAACACACTGGGCCCTGATTCCCGTGTCCCTATAACACACTGGACCCTGATTCCCGTGTCCCTATAACACACTGGGCCCTGATTCCCGTGTCCCTATAACACACTGGGCCCTGTATCCAGCGTTCCCTATAACACACTGGGCCCTGATTCCCGTGTCCCTATAACACACTGGGCCCTGATTCCCGTGTCCCTATAACACACTGGGCCCTGATTCCCGTGTCCCTATAACACACTGGGCCCTGATTCCCGTGTCCCTATAACACACTGGGCCCTGATTCCCGTGTCCCTATAACACACTGGGCCCTGATTCCCGTGGGCCTATAACACACTGGGCCCTGATTCCCGTCTCCCTATAACACACTGGGCCCTGATTCCCGTGTCCCTATAACACACTGGGCCCTGATTCCCGTGTGCCTATAACACACTGGGCCCTGATTCCTGTCTCCCTATAACACTCTGGGCCCTGATTCCCGTGTGCGTATAACACACTGGACCCCTGATTCCCGTGTGCCTATTACACACTGGGCCCTGATTCCCATGTGCCTATAACACACTGGGCCCTGATTCCCGTCTCCCAATAACACACTGGGCCCTGATTCCCATGTGCCTTTAACACACTGGACCCTGATTCCCATGTGCCTATAACACACTGGGCCCTAATTCCTGTCTCCCTATAACACACTGGACCCTGATTCCCGTGTCCCTATAACACACTGGGCCCTGATTCCCGTGTCCCTATAACACACTGGACCCTGATTCCCGTGTCCCTATAACACACTGGGCCTGATTCCTGTCTCCCTATAACACACTGGGCCCTGATTCCTGTCTCCCCTATAACACTCTGGGCCCTGATTCCCGTGTGCCGATAACACACTGGACCCTGATTACCGTGTCCCTATAACACACTGGGCCCTGATTCCGTGTCCCTATAACACACTGGGCCCTGATTCCCGTGCCCCTATAACACACTGGACCCTGATTCCCGTGTCCCTATAACACACTGGGCCCTGATTCCTGTCTCCCTATAACACACTGGGCCCTGATTCCCGTGTCCCTATAACACTCTGGGCCCTGATTCCCGTGTGCCGATAACACACTGGACCCTGATTCCCGTGTCCCTATAACACACTGGGCCCTGATTCCCGTGTCCCTATAACACACTGGACCCTGATTCCCGTGTCCCTATAACACACTGGGCCCTGATTCCATGTCCCTATAACACACTGGGCCCTGTTTCCCGTGTCCCTATAACACACTGGGCCCTGATTCCCGTGTCCCTATAACACACTGGGCCCTGATTCCCGTGTCCCTATAACACACTGGGCCCTGTATCCAGCGTTCCCTATAACAGACATCCCACCTCTCCCGGAACTTCCGGGAGCCTTCTGCATATTGATCGCGGCTCCCTGATACCCGCAACTTCTATACAGTATCCTGGAAATCGATTTTTTGAGAGGGAGAGGTTGAGGGAGTTGGAGAGGGAGAGGGTGAAGGAGTTGGAGAGGGAGAGGGTGAGCGAGTTGGAGAGGAAGAGGGTAAGGGAGTTGGAGAGGGAGTGAAGGAATTGCAGAGGAGAGGGTGATGGAGTTGGAGAGGGAGAGGGTGAGGGAGTTGGAGAGGGAGAGGGTGATGGAGATGGAGAGGGAGATTGTAAGGGAGTTGGAGAGGAAAAGGGTGAGGGAGTTGGAGGAGAGGGTGAGGGAGTTGGAGACGGAGAGGGAGAGGGTAAGGGAGTTGGAGAGGGAGAGGGTGAGGGAGTTGGAGAAGGAGAGGGTGAGTGAATTGGAGAGGAAGAGGGTGAGGGAGTTGGAGCGGGAGAGGGTGAGGGAGTTGGAGAAGGAGAGGTGAGGGAGTTGGAGAGGAAGAGGGTGGAGTTGGAGAAGGAGAGGGTGAGGGAGTTGGAGAGGAAGAGGTTGATGGAGGGAGAGGGAGAGTGTGAGGGAGTTGGAGAGGGAGAGGGTGAGGGAGTTGGAGAGGAAGAAGGTGAGTGAACTGGAGAAGGAGAGGGTGATGGAGTTGGAGAGGAAGAGGGTGATGGAGTTGGAGAAGGAGAAGGTGAGGGAGTTGGAGAGGAAGAGGTTGATGGAGTTGGAGAGGGAGAGGGTGAGGGAGTTGGAGAGGAAGAGGGTGAGTGAGCTGGAGAAGGAGAGGCTGAGGGAGTTGGAGAAGGAGAGGGTGAGGGAGTTGGAGAGGGAGAGGGTAAGGGAGTTGGAGACGGAGAGGGTGAGGGAGTTGGAGATGGAGAGGGAGTTAGAGAGGGAGAGGGTGAAGGAGTTGGAGATGGAGAGGGTGAGGGAGTTGGAGAGGAAGAGGTTGATGGAGTTGGAGAGGCAGAGGGTGAGGGAGTTGGAGAGGAAGAGAGTGAGGGAGTTGGAGACGGAGAGGGTGAGGGAGTTGAAAAAGGAGATGGTGATGGAGTTGGAGAGGGAGAGGTTGAGGAAGTTGGAGAAGGAGAGGGTGTGGGAGTTGGAGAGGAAGAGGGTGAGGGAGTTGGATTGGGAGAGGGTGAGGGAGTTGGAGAGGTAGAGGGTGACGAGTTGGTGAGAGGGTGAGGGAGTTGGAGAGGGAGAGGGTGAGGGAGTTGAAAAAGGAGACGGTGAGTGAGTTGGAGAAGGAGTGGGTGAGGGAGTTGGAGAGGGAGAGGGTGAGGGAGTTGAAAAAGGAGACGGTGAGTTGGAGAAGGAGAGGGTGAGGGAGTTGGAGAGGGAGAGGGTGAGGGAGTTGAAAAAGGAGACGGTGAGTGAGTTGGAGAAGGAGAGGGTGAGGGAGTTGGTGAGGGAGAGGGTGAGGGAGTTGGAGAGGAAGAGGGTGATGGAGTTGGAGAGGAAGAGGGTGAGGGAGTTGGAGATGGAGAGGGTGAGGGAGTTGGAGAGGAAGAGGGTGATGGAGTTGAAGAGGGAGAGGGTGAGGGAGTTGAAAAAGGAGACGGTGATGGAGTCGGAGAGGGAGAGGTTGAGGGAGTTGAAGAGGGAGAGTGTGATGGAGTTGGAGAAGGAGAGGGTGTGGGAATTGGAGAGGAAGTGGGTGAGGGAGTTGGAGAAGGAGAGGGTGATGGGGTTGGAGAAGGAGAGGGTGAAGTGGAGAGGAAGAGGGTGAGGGAATTGGATTGGGAGAGGGTGAGGGAGTTGGAGAGGTAGAGGGTGACGAGTTGGTGAGAGGGTGAGGGAGTTGGAGAGGGAGAGGGTGAGGGAGTTGAAAAAGGAGACGGTGAGTGAGTTGGAGAAGGAGAGGGTGAGGAGTTGGAGAGGGAGAGGGTGAGGGAGTTGGAGAGGAGAGGGTGAGGGAGTTGGAGATGGAAAGGGTGAGGGAGTTGGAGAGGAAGAGGGTGATGGAGTTGGAGAGGAAGAGGGTGAGGGAGTTGAAAAAGGAGACGGTGATGGAGTTGGAGAGGGAGAGGTTGAGGGAGTTGGAGAGGGAGAGGGTGAGGGAGTTGGAGAGGAAGAGGGTGATGGAGTTGGAGAGGAAGGGGGTGAGGGAGTTGGAGATGGAGAGGGTGAGGGAGTTGAAAAAGGAGACGGTGATGGAGTCGGAGAGGGAGAGGTTGAGGGAGTTGGAGAGGGAGAGGGTGAGGGAGTTGGATTGGGAGAGGGTGAGGGAGTTGGAGAGGTAGAGGGTGACGAGTTGGTGAGAGGGGTGAGGGAGTTGGAGAGGGAGAGGGTGAGGGAGTTGAAAAGGAGACGGTGAGTGAGTTGGAGAAGGAGTGGGTGAGGGAGTTGGAGAGGGAGAGGGTGAGGGAGTTGAAAAAGGAGACGGTGAGTTGGAGAAGGAGAGGTGAGGGAGTTGGAGAGGGAGAGGGTGAGGGAGTTGAAAAAGGAGACGGTGAGTGAGTTGGAGAAGGAGAGGGTGAGGGAGTTGGTGAGGGAGAGGGTGAGGGAGTTGGAGAGGAAGAGGGTGATGGAGTTGGAGAGGAAGAGGGTGAGGGAGTTGGAGATGGAGAGGGTGAGGGAGTTGGAGAGGAAGAGGGTGATGGAGTTGAAGAGGGAGAGGGTGAGGGAGTTGAAAAAGGAGACGGTGATGGAGTCGGAGAGGGAGAGGTTGAGGGAGTTGGAGAGGGAGAGTGTGATGGAGTTGGAGAAGGAGAGGGTGTGGGAATTGGAGAGGAAGTGGGTGAGGGAGTTGGAGAAGGAGAGGGTGAAGGGGTTGGAGAAGGAGAGGGTGAAGTTGGAGAGGAAGAGGGTGAGGGAATTGGATTGGGAGAGGGTGAGGGAGTTGGAGAGGTAGAGGGTGACGAGTTGGTGAGAGGGTGAGGGAGTTGGAGAGGGAGAGGGTGAGGGAGTTGAAAAAGGAGACGGTGAGTGAGTTGGAGAAGGAGAGGGTGAGGGAGTTGGAGAGGGAGAGGGTGAGGGAGTTGGAGAGGGAGAGGTGAGGGAGTTGGAGATGGAAAGGGTGAGGGAGTTGGAGAGGAAGAGGGTGATGGAGTTGGAGAGGAAGAGGGTGAGGGAGTTGAAAAGTAGACGGTGATGGAGTTGGAGAGGGAGAGGTTGAGGGAGTTGGAGAGGGAGAGGGTGAGGGAGTTGGAGAGGAAGAGGGTGATGGAGTTGGAGAGGAAGAGGGTGAGGGAGTTGGAGATGGAGAGGGTGAGGGAGTTGAAAAAGGAGACGGTGATGGAGTCGGAGAGGGAGAGGTTGAGGGAGTTGGAGAGGGAGAGGGTGAGGGAGTTGGAGAGGAAGAGGGTGATGGAGTTGGAGAAGGAGAGGGTGATGGGGTTGGAGAAGGAGAGGGTGAAGGAGTTGGAGAGGAAGAGGATGAGGGAGTTGGAGAGGGAGAGGGTGAGGGAGTTGGAGAGGGAGAGGGTAAGGGAGTTGGAGAGGGAGAGGGTGAGGGAGTTGAAGGAGAGGGTGAGTGAGTTGGAGAGGGAGTGGGTGAGGGAGTTGAAGGAGAGGGTGAGGGAGTTGGAGAAGGTGATGGAGAAGGAGAGGGTGAGGGAGTTGGAGAGGGAGACAGTGAGGGAGTTGGAGAAGGAGAGGGTGAGGGAGTTGGAGAGGGAGTGGGTGAGGGAGTTGAAGAAGGTGATGGAGAAGGAGAGCGTGAGGGAGTTGGAGAGGGAGAGGGTGAGGGAGTTGGAGAGGGAGAGGGTGAGGGAGTTGAGAGGGAGACGGTGATGTAGTTGGAGAAGGAGAGGGTGATGGTGTTGAAAAAGGAGAGGGTGAGGGAGTTGGAGTGGGAGAGGGTGAGGGAGTTGGAGCGGGAGGGAGTTGGAGAGCGAGGGTGAGGGAGTTGGAGAGGGAGAGGGTGAGGGAGTTGGAAAGGGAGAGGGTGAGGGAGTTGGAGAAGGAGAGGAGGGAGTTGGAGAGGGAGTGGGTGAGGAGTTGAAGGAGAGGGTGAGGGAGTTGGAGAAGGTGTTGGAGAGGGAGTGGGTGAGGGAGTTGAAGGAGAGGGTGAGGGAGTTGGAGAGGGAGAGGGTGAGGGAGAGGAATAGGATGAGAAAGAGTGCGAGTGAGAGGGAGCATCCTGATTGGTCTCTCTTCGTGCTAAGTAGACCTATCAGTTTCTCTGTGGGCGGGCTTTACAGTCAACCTCCCTCTCTCTCTCTCTCTCTCTCTCTCTCTGTCTCTCTCTCTCTCTCTCTCTCTGTCTCTCTCTCTCTCTCTCTCTCTCTCTCTCTCTCTCTCTCTCTGTCTCTCTCTCTCTCTCTCTCTCTGTCTCTCTCTCTCTCTGTCTCTCTCTCTGTCTCTCTCTCTCTCCCTCTCTCTCTCTCTCTCTCTCTCTCTCTCTCTCCCTCTCTCTCTCTCTCTCTCTCTCTCTCTCTCTCTCTCTCTCTCTCTCTCTCTCTCTCTCTCTCTCTCTCTCTCTCTCTCTCTCTCTCTCTCTCAGTCTCCATCAGTTCAGTTTAGTGTCCTGTTGCACCATGGCAGAGTGTTCCAAAAGTGACTCCAGAGTTTGGTGTCATTCGTTC